>NW_023505585.1:0-212000 GCF_004664715.2 Peromyscus leucopus | reverse complement strand
ACGAATGCAGAGAAGTAGGCAGCAACTTTTAAGTAAATGCAACATCCTTTTGGGTTTTTTACTTTTTAAGAAAATTGACAAGGCCAAGGTATCGCTATTCTCAATTCTCTGGTAAGGGACAAGACTAGGTGTTTTTGCTCATCCGAATCACTCTTGTCTCACACTGAGTTCCTGGAAGCTGTAGAGGAGCGCGCCGGACCGTGTCTGAAGTCCTGGATACAGAGGGTCTGGAGAGAGGGGCTTTCGCTCTCAGGACGCAGCCAGCCTGGGAGGCCCCCCAGGCTAGCTAGCACTGGCTTAGAAGCACACTTACTAGGCAGAGCTAGCTGCAACCTCTGGGGCTCAGGCAGCTACAGGGCGGGGCTTGCGGAATGGGCGGGGAGAGACGGGAGGTGCGGCGCGCGCAGCAGCTCGGGGCGGGGCGGGGCGGGGTCGCCGTCGTGCGCGCACGCGCCAATCACAGATGCCGCGAGATGGGTGCTCGCGGAGAGGCTGGGGGAAGTAGAAGGGCGGACTCGAGACCTCTTAGCCAATCACCACGCAGCGCCGCCATGACGCGCCGCTCTCCCGGGCGCCAAACTCCAGTCGGCGGGCCGGGTGGGTAAGGGCGCCGGGGTAGGGCGCGGGGCCGCGCGGGGGTGGGACTTCCGCAGGGCCCCGGAAGTGGGATCTGTGTGTTCTCATGCGAACGGGAAGGAGCGTTGGGGATCTGGAGTCTCGAGGTTGAGACATTTTCGGGCCCGAAAGGGGAAGGATCAGCTGCCGCCGCTGCCGAGCCCGCGCCCCCTCTTCTTTGCTGTCTCCGGCCCGGCCCGGCCGTGCCGCCTCTTCTTGCCGTCTCCCTCCTCGGCCGTCCCCGCGTGTTTTGCGCGGTCGCCGGGCACCGGGGCTGCGGCGACGAGCCCGCGGGCGGCCGGTCGGGCGGGGCGGGCGGCTGACAGGTGAGCGGGCCGTCCTCGGCCACCGACGGGGCGGCCTCCCTCCGCGCCCCGTGCTCGGACCCGCGTCTGCACCAGCCTGTCACTGGGCCGCCATCTTCCCGGAGGGACTGGGCCAGTGGCGGGCAGGGCTGGGCCCGGCCGAGGAGGGACGGCACAGGGCCGGGGCCCGGCGGGGGCCGGCGCTGGGGAGGACCGAGAGAGGGGCAGGGCCATGGAGGGACCGGCAGGGCAGGCCGGACTGTGGCCTGGGCGGCCCAGGTTATCCTGGACCTGGGAGGACCTGCGGGCCGGGGTCGGACCTGACTGACACGGCCCTGGCTGGAGAGGACTGGAGCGAAGTGAGACGTGTGCAGAGTCGTCCCCGAGGCCGCGTCCCCTTGGCCCTTGCGGGTTTGCCCATGCAGCTGAGGAGAATGGGCTGGGGTCGCAGGCCACCAGCGCCCCGAGGTCGAGCGGGCGGGTTCTGGGGACCCGCAGTGCGGCGCCGTGGCCTCGCCCCCCTCGGTCCCGCCGGAGACCGGCCAGACAGCCGCGCTTGCTGCTTCGGGGAGAGATTGCTCATTAGGGAATCGCATTCCTTTAGAACCAGGAAGTTAAGATCCTGTTGCTCGAGTGTGTGTGTTTGGAATGCTGCTACCTTTTCCCCTTCCTTTGGATAGATTTGAGCAAGGCCGACTTTGAAAGAGTTAAAAAATAAAAATCGAGTGTGAAGACTCATGGGAACAGGCCAGGAACCTCTTACCACCTGCTTCTCAGTGGTGTATAATAGAACATTAAGTTTGTTTCAGAGTTGAGGTCATTGCGTATTGCGACTTTCAGTGACTGTAATCCTGTTTCCCCCTTATTTTTGTATTAAGTGGCCTAGAATTTGGACTGACTCGAAATGTGAGAAAATTGCCCGTAGAAAATGATCTCTCAATCTTACTTCCATTTGAGACTGGAACTTTGTCTTAATCATAAACTGAAACTTTGAAGTTTTCCGTAACTGAATAAACAAGAGGGCTTCCCATGGCTGCAGTGGAATTAGTTTGTAGTACACAGTTAACCAAGGAGTTTTTAATAGGGTATTTAGCTACTTTCCTTTTCAAATTGAGGTGAATATTTAAAATGCACTTGTGATTTGTTTTAAGTTGATGTTAGCAAAGACCACAAGAGGAAAGAAGAGTGATATTCACTTTTTTGTGTGGTCTGATAGTATATTCAGTGTGCGATTTCCATACTCCCACAACCTGATTGGCTGTCCTTATGTACAGTCAGGGTTAATTTACAGAAGTTGAAATAGTTGTGGCTTTTCTCCGTGCTTAATATACCAAAAAACAGTTTTGTAATCAAGCTGTACAAGAAAGAGCTTCAGGAGGTTTGCTAGAGTTGCTAAAGTGAAATGCTTTCTGAAGGTCTACTTTTTTTTAGTTGTATATTTCTCCTTAAAACTTGCACTAATTAGAAATATATTTCATCTTGTATTTTGGACTACTAATGTGACTCGATGACTTATTTACATGAATAAAATGGCTTGGCCTCTTAGTCATTA
Source organism: Peromyscus leucopus (assembly GCF_004664715.2). Classification (NCBI taxonomy): domain Eukaryota; kingdom Metazoa; phylum Chordata; class Mammalia; order Rodentia; family Cricetidae; genus Peromyscus; species Peromyscus leucopus. The sequence continues at coordinate 209,528 of NW_023505585.1, read as the reverse complement.
GAAGTTATCTTCTTGGTGGCAGAGTTTCTCATCTATAAAAGCCTCATAAGACTGATGTAACACAAGCATGTGGATGTTGGCTGTTTTGATATTTTTGTTACTGAATTGCTGTTTTTAATATTCTACATTATAGCTGTCAATTTTAATTTATTGTTAGTTGTTCCCCCCCCTCCCCTTGATCATATGTATCTCGAGTAGAAGACAGGTTCCGAAGCAGAATGTAAATTTGGAGAAAGGAGCTATACTATATTTGAGTAGGATTCAGAGAGAAAATAGATGATTATATGGGTGTACAAGTTTGTTAGCATTGATATTACTACATTCTGTAGAAGAATAGCTGAAATTAAGTAGCAGCAATTTTATATTTAATGTTCTGGGGGCTTGCCCCATTTTGTTCAAAACAAAACAAAACCCGAGATTTAAAGAATTGAACTTATTGGCTTCCCTAAATATGTACAGAATTTGACAAAGATACATTTGAATTCTAAGGAAACAAATATTTCACTGTTTTCCTGAAGAAGTCATCACAAACTTATCTAAAGTGTAATTTTAAAATGCTCAGTGCAAATTTGGACATCAGGTTGTTAATGGTAATTACAATAAATAGTGCCTTCAAGTAGCTGCAACTACTCAGATTTGCAACAAGTTTACAAACTTTTTAGGCTTGGTTGATACTACCAAGAAATGGCTGACACACTCCTGTCACTGTTGTTTTTGTGTCGTGGGGCATTCCTATTTCATCCAAATATGAGCTAGGATTATAATCTAGGTCTTCCACTTTTAGTGAGGGGTGATGGTCTTAGGGGTTAGGAAAGTGCTGTGTAATTGCTGTAAATCCCATTTGCTCTTACCCTAGAATGAAGGCAGAGTTTCTTTGTACTTTCCTAACATATGCAGTGCTCTTGTAGATACCCTCAGGTTTAAGGGATATACCTTCTTTAATTTCAGATTGATAGGAGCAGGAAAATTGCAGCGTCCTTGTCTAATTTCCACCATTGAACCATTTCAACTTTTTTCTAGTGGGAGGAAGAAAATGCAGCCGTTGAAGCTGAGCCTGTGAAAAGGATTACTCCTGCAATTTGTTTATATTCTTTTTTCATGTGAAGTAATCTGTTTGGTGTTTTTGTTGTTTTTTTTTTTAATGAGTTAATTTTAGAGTACACAGTGGGTCCACTACTTCTGAGGGTTAAATTCATGAGACTTGAGTTTAGTTTAAATGTTTTGCTCTGATTTATTTGGCAGTACAGAGGATTGAACCCTGCTACTTGGTTATGCTAGGCAAGCACTCTACCACTGATCTACACCCCCAGCCCATATTAAAATATATATATATATATATATATATATATATATATATATATATTATTTGAAGGCAAGAGTCTCATATAAGTTGCCCACAGGCCTTGAGCTTCCTGTCCTCCTGTCTCTCTTTTTTTTTTTTTTTTTTTTTTTTTTGGTTTTTCGAGACAGGGTTTCTCTGTGTAGCTTTGCACCTTTCCTGGATCTCGCTCTGTAGACTAGGCTGGCCTCGAACTCACAAAGATCCGCCTGCCTCTGCCTCCCGAGTGCTGGGATTAAAGGTGTGCGCCACCGCTGCCCGGCCTGTCCTCCTGTCTTAGAGTCCCTGTGATTACAAGCCTGTACCACCAGGCCAACTAGTTTGCGCTTAATTGTTAGACTTGTTAATGTCTTTGGAGCTGCTGTTCTCTGCAGTTACTTTAATTAGAAATGAATTTTCTTATTAGGGCATGGAATTGGAATACTAAGCCTTTAGATTCCCTTAAGAAAAGGAAGGGGCCCTGTGAGATGGCTCAGCCACTAAAGACTGTTGCTATCAAGCCTGTTGACCAGAGTTCAATCCCCAGAACCGGTATGGTAGGAGAGAACCAACTTCTGCAAGTTATCTTCTAAGTTCTACACACACAATAAATAAGTAAGTGTGAAAACAGAAACAAAACCAAACAAGAAGGAAGATAAATTCCAACTTGGAAATGTTTCCCCTTAATATTGTGCCTTACAAGCTGCTTTATTATTCCCATGTATAAATGTCTTCCTTAGGAACTGGGAAAATTATTAGCTTAGCCATGCTTCCTTCCTTTCCATCCCTTGCTCCCATCCCCCCTGCCCCTTTCTCTGTGCCTTTATAAAGTTTGTCTTTGCACCACTTTTTTGTTAAAGCTGGCATGACCCCTATTTTAATCATGAAGGATTTGCATTGGAGTGATGCTGCTGATTTCATGATATTTTTTTTCTTGCCATCCTTATCAGCTTCTGAGGCCTAGGCATTGTGGTATTGAAAATATTTCATACTTAACACAAATGGGAAACATACTGCCTCATTATTTTTTAGAGGGAACTTAATATTCACTGATGCAAGACTCAGTTATCACTGAAAATATCCTTTTGAAGTTTGTATGCTAAGTCTTCCTTAAAGCTTGTTAATCAGGATGTTTCTTATTTGCTTGATTAAAATACTGCTATATTTGCACAAGCTGTTTTTGTCATCTCCATCCAGATACTGCCTTTCAAGCATATACATCCTGATTGCTTGGCCCTTCCTAGAAATTATCAGGACTGTCGCAAGCTCCATGACTAGCCCACTGTGAACTCACTGTGTCTTCATTCCCTGCTCCAAGACCTTCTAGGCTTCCTGTGCTCTATGCTTACCTTGCCCCACAGTGTTGCTGCCTTGGCTCTTGGTAGTTTTTTTGCTTGAAATTGGATGTCCCTCCCCAAGACATTTTTAAAGTTTTGCCTAGTTATTTAATACTGCTAAGATGGCTCTTTAGGAATTATTGCCTCGGTTTCTGAATTTAGACTGAGTGCTTCTCTCTTGCTGCAACACCCCAAGTATACCTTCATCCTGTTGAGCACACAATTAACTCAGGACTTTTTGTAGGAAAGGCCTCTCTTACACTTACAACCTTTTTGTCTGCTTCAAGGTCTGGTGTGATGAGAGACGGAAGCGGGGCTAGGGACGTCTCCCATTCGTGTAAAAGAAATTGCTGATCATGTATTTGCCTGTGTCTGTTAACAAAAGCGGACACCTGAAAAGGATACATTACTAAGTTTTATCTAGTATATAAAGTTACTTTTACCAAGTTTATTGCTGACTTTTCATAGCTGTATTTAATGGGTAAAGTAGATTAGGTACAGTAATTTAACTATGGGACCTCAGATTTTATTGTCTTTCAGTCTTTAAACACATCCACTCCCTTTTTTTTTCTTTCTATATTTTGCTTTAAAATTAAATTATATTAACAAACCCAAAGCAATTATAGTATTTCTAGCACACTTATAATATTCTATTTAAAGTCATGTACTCTCACATTCAGATGCTGGTGACAGCTACATGCTTCCTTGATAGTTACAGTTATCATATGTATTGTGTCATGTCTGCTCCAGGCTATCTTTTATTTTCTTTCCTTGCTGTATTTTTTCATTATTCTTATGGCACTATAACATGCCATACACATTATTTATTTGCAGTTTGTTGTCTGTACTCTAAAGTCCATAAAGTATAGAGGGGATTTTGTCTGTTTTATTCATTGTTATGAATCCAGACCCAGGAGAGTATCAGACACATAATGTACCATAAATATAAATGATTGTGTGTGTGTGTGTGTGTGTGTGTGTGTGTGTGTGTTGCTAGGAATCGAACCCTATGCATCCCAGGCAAATGCTGTAGAGTTGTACCTCTAGCTCCCTGAGAAATTTAATAAATCCCAGCCTTGTGATGGCGAATCAGCAAATATCTGGTCGTCTTTTGGCTGCACATAGTGTCCACTAAGGCAGGTATACAACCACTTAACACAGTGTAAAAGTCGGTGTCTAGTAGGTTAGAGATGTGGATCTAGAGGGAAGTACTGAGAGAAGACAAGAGATGAGAGTAGCCTTCTCAGCAAAGAGAATAATGTTGCAGTGACTCTGAGATGGGCAGGAACAAAGAGCTTGTGACAGATTAATGTAGAAATGACTTAATGGTGAAATAGCTGGAAGAAGTAGGTAGGAGCTGGTCTTCTAGGGCCTAGTATGTCTCTGTAGATTTAAGATTTTGTTGTTTATCCTGAGACAATTAGGAAATACTTGGAGGGTTATTAACTGGTGAATTATATGATCAGAAATGCCTTTTAAAAATAATTGTTTTGAGGCTGGTTGAGGTAGCTGAGCAGGTTAAAGATGTTGGCCACCAAGTTTGACAAACTATTCAATTAACCCCCACATGGTTGAAAGAGAGAACTGATTCCTAAAGGTTGTAGTCTGCCACATCTGTGCCATACATAAATAAAGATAAAATCAACACATATAAGAAAATACTTGTTCTGCTTTATGTACAGAAGAGCAGAAAGGAGCTCACAGACAGGAATTTTACTTAGTGGCATGGCAAGGCACAATCCCTAATTTATTTTTCTCTTGTCATAGTTGAAAAGGCCCAGTTCCTGTCTAAATGAAGGGTAGCTTGCTTAAATTCCTATAGTTTTTTGTTGTACAAAAATCATGTATGTTTGTTTGTTTATTTGTGTATTATTACTGGTTTTTTGAGGCAGGGTTTTTCTGTGTATCTCTGCTTGTTCTGGAATTCACTCTGTAGACCAGGCTGGCCTTGAACTCAGAGATCCACCAGCCATTGCCTCCAAGTGCTGGGATTAAAGGCGTGTGCAATCAACGCCCAAAAAAGCATGCAAGGTTTAGAAAGCAGTTTAAAAACACACCTTAACTCTGCTAGCATTTGTCAGTTGTTTAAAAGTATATGGTTAGTTCAGATTTTATCAAAGCAAACTAACATTCTTTTTTTGTAACATCTCTGAAAAATGGGAACATTTTGTTTTCACATTTCAGAAAGCTTTGTATTTTTATTGTGGGTTGATCCCAGTACAGGATGCAAACCCTTTGGCCAACTTGATGTAAAGTTACAGGTGGTTTCAGTGATTGTTACCCTTTGTGAACAGTTTCAACATTCATTTTAAATAATACCTTGTACAACCTTTCTATAAGCTGGGTTTGTGACACACACCTGTAATCCCAGTACCTGGGAGGTGGAGGCAGAATGAGCAGGAGTTCAAGGATTATTGATACTTTTTTTAGCCCTCCTTTCTTTGTTGATTACGTTGTATCCTTATGTTTCATTGCTGAGACTTGTATCCCCATTAAGTACCTGCACTTGAATTGTATATCTCTGCTTTAGTCAATAACAGTAACTTGTGAAAGTATTCCCAGTTATTTTGTAACCAGGTCTGCATTGAGGGAAAAGTTTTGTCTAGTTGGAGAAGGTGGTACTTCCTCCTTACAAGGAATCAGAAAGATCTCCTTCCTGAAGAACACTTGCATGGAGTGAAAGTCCATTGCCTTAACAACTTACTGTGATGTGTGACCAAAACCTTTTAAAAGTAGATTTAAAGTCCTGTGGAAAAAGTTCACTTTTAAATTTAGAAAGGTAAAAGCATTTTCTTTTATGCTTTTAGGAGGTAAGAACATGTAAAAGACAATCTATAATATTTTAATTTTCTGTTAGTGTGTCACATGAATTCTGCTTTTTGCGGGTGCTTGGTTTTATTCTCAGCCAGAACTAACTAGCATGATCATTATGTCCTGTTAACCTTAGTGGCTGACACCCATATTGTCCCCAGTTATGTTTATCATTGCCAGAATGCCAAATTAGTGTTTTTCTTTAACAGGTTCAATTGGAGTACAGTCCAGACAGCTGTGCAGATGAGTAATTGTGAATCAGCAATATTCGCTTCTTTACACCTTTAGGGAGGAGAGAATCATAAGGAAGAACAAAGGGTAAAATACAGGAAGCTGTGTTCCCCAATGAGTGTTGTGTGTTCTTATGCTTTCTGTATAATGAACTTAAACCTCTTCTACTGAAATTATCCTTCAGGACTGACTAATTTAGGGTGAGTTAAAACCCAAACATAAAGAAGAATTGCCAGAACCAAAAGTGCCAGAAGCCTTCAGGATCATAGAATTTAAATCTCCATGACATGAGGAGTTTAAACTGTTTTATGGAGTACCTTGCAATTCAGAATGATTGTCTTTTAGTAGGTTTCACTCAAACTCAGGGAGACTCTTAATCATGCTGTGTCTTTCAAGCTGGGTTATAATATATAGTATATGTTTTTCATGAAACACGTGAGGTTACAAACTGAAGATAAAAAAACTACAGATATTTTTATAGATCCGTTATACACTCCAAAATTATATCAGCTCATAGTTTTTTTATATGGAGGGGGGTAAAAAATGCTGGATCATTTAACTTCCAGTTTTCAATTTGAGTGTGTGGAGGTGAGAAGTTTATTGTAAAGAGACGGTTACCAAGTGTTTAAGATTAACTGTATTTAGCCGGCGGTAGTGGTGCACGCCTTTAATCCCAGCACTTGGAGGCAAGAGCCAGGCAGATCTCTGTGAGTTCGAGGCCAGCCTGGGCTACCAGGAAAAGGTGCAAAGCTACGAAGAGAAACCCTGTCACGAAAAACAAACCAAACCAAAAACCAAACAAACAAACAAACAAAAAGATTAATTGGATTTAATAAGCTTTAGTCCAGGTTCATGAAGTATTTTGTTTTTATTAATGCCATTGTTACCTGTCTGGAATTATTAGATGCTCATATATGTGTTAGGTAAAAATTAATACCACTTTCAGATAGTACAGTCATTTTCTGAGATTTTGAGTTTTGGTCGTTTGAGATTTGATAACTAGTTATCAAATGCCAGGAAAACAGTATCTTATCATTGGATTTTAGAGCTCTGAAGACTCTGAAGTCCATAGAGGTTACGCTTGGTTAGAATACAGCTAGCGGATTAGTAGCAGAGTCAGGACTGTAACTCACTACATTTCAGGGTCCAGGGAAAGAAGCTGGGACTGGCCTCCAACTCATGGTTTTCTGCCTTCTTCCCCAGTGTCGACCCATCCCAGCTCAGTTGAAACACTTGCAAGCCTATTAAAACGAGCCTTGACATTGAGGAAAGCATTAACTTTATATCTGTTGTAGATTTTTAAAGAAACATTTTAATTTTAAAAGCAGATTCTTTTTTTAAAATTTATTTGTATTTTTTTTAAAACTGGGGTGATGGGCAGGTGCCTAGGGAGGCCAGAAGCATTGGATCTGCCTGGAGTTGAAACTGTAAGCTACAGGTAATTGTGAGCTCCCCATGTAGTTACTGGGACTGGAACTCAGGTTCTCTAGAAGATCAGTACATGTTCTTAATCCTAAGCACCATCTTTCTAGCCCTAAAGCAGATTCTTAAGGAAGCTTTAGAAAAGATTGAAGTAGTGTTATTGTTGCTTATGTTGGGGATAGGTTCTGAAATGCAGTTAGGTTATTTAATTATTGTTACTACTATATTGAATACCTTAGAATGCTTAGCACAAACATAGACAGGATAGGCTAGTCACTTCACATAGCCTTTTGATGTAGTCAAGACTTACACTGAGAGATCTGTAATAATGCTGTCCACACAACATGGCATGCTGTTTTATAGTAATTTTTTTAATAAATGGTATACCCAAACAATAAAAGTATGACATAATACATAAATTAATAAAGATAATTTATGATCATTATTGAGTATTATCTGCACATTATTGCAAGTGTTTTTACACACCTGGCAGTGCAGTAGGTTTGTTTCTATTAGCATTGCTACAATGGTGAGTAACATGTTGCAACTAGGTTTTAGATATGTTGTAACAGCTACAGCAGCAGTAGGCAATTGGAATTCTTATTTTTTATTTACTTATTGTGTGTCGGAATGGGGTGTAGGAGGGTGTGTACATGTGAGTGCAGGTGCCCACAGAAGCCAGAGAGAGGGTGTCAGATCCTTGGAACAGGAGTTACAGACCGTTGTGAGCCTCTTGGTATGGGTGCTGGAAATCAAACTCCAGTCCTCTTCTAGAGCATTGTCTTAGGGTTTTTATTGCTGTGAAGAGACACCATGACCACAACTCTTAATTAAAAAACAAAACAAAAACATTTAATTGGGGTTGCTCATTTACAGTTTCAGAGGTTCAGTCCATTATCACCATGACAAGGAGGGAGCATGACAGCATGTGTGCAGATGTGGTGCTGGAGTATATAGCTGAGAGGTCTGCAATTTGCAGGCAACAGGAAGTCAACTGAGACACTGGGTGGTATCCTGAACATAGGAAACACCAAAGCCTGCCCCACAGTGACACACTTCCTCCAACAAGGCCAAACCCACGCCAACAAAGCCACACCTCCTAATAGTATCACTCCCTATGAGATTATGGGGCCAATTACATTCAGACTCAAAAGCATCAAGTGCTCTTCACTCACTGATGCATTTCTCCCAGCCCCTAGCCCCTGCCCCGAAAATTTAACTCCGTTGTAATGTAGAGGCCACCATTATGTTTGCATTATCTTTGACATAAATGTTATGTAGTGCATGACTGTATTCAAGGAAAACTAAGGATTTTGTCATTTTAGCATATCCAGGAACCTTGATGCAATAGGGAAGTAGTAATAACGTGTTGTGATTAGAATCCCCCAGTTTGTATAATATAGACAGACTGGGTTATAATTCACCTTTAAGAAAGAGTAACTAAAGAGAAATTCATATAAATAACATGGTTTTCTTACTAAAGCATTCATACAATTGTTCATTTTAGTATCCTTGGTACTAACATGGGAGCCCATGTATAGGCTTGAAGGTCCATTGTCACATCTTGCATTTGTATGTGTGACTTTTGTTGTGTTTTGCTTGTTTGGTTGATTAGTTTTGGTTTTTCGAGATAGGGTTTCTGTGTAGCCCTGGCTGTCCTGGAACTCTCTTTGCAGACCAGGATGGCCTCAAATTCGGAGATCCACCTGCTTTGTTGTTTTCAAAGACAGAGTTCCGTTCTATATATCTCTTGGCTAGCCTTGAACTCACAGAGATGCCCCTGCTTCTGCTTCCCTAGTTCTGGGATTAAGGATGTGTACCACTATACCGAGCATCCTTGGCCTTTTTGAAAAGAGAAGGAAAGTGAATTTTTTTATTTTGAAAGCTTTGCTGTGGTTTGGTTTTCTGTGTTCAAACAAAACAACTGGTGTATATCAGGATCTCAGTTTAACAATAGTTTTCCCACAAAATTAAAGAGTGAATACTTTGCAGGAGCTCACACAACAGTGTGCTTGTTTTATAATTCAGAAGACTGAGCTATTGATAAGTTAAGTTTTTCATTCTTCAGAACACCTGTTTTACAGTTTGGGACTCTGAGGCCAGAAAACAGTTTGCTTTGCATTATCTAGTACAGGAAGGACAGAAAATGATCTTGTTTTCTATTTTCATACTTTCAACCCTTAATGACAATGCTCAGCCTTTTGGTAAAGAGCTGGTGTTGTTCAGCACCTTGGGTCCAGAACACACAATAACGTATATCTGGGGGCTTACATCAGACATGCAGGTTCTACAGTGGGGTAGTACCCACCTCTATACTCCTAGCACTCAGGAAACAGTCAGGATTCCACCTTCAAGGCTAGTGTGTTAAGACCATCTTAAAAGAAAAGATATTATAGGCTCTGATGAGAATGTTTTTTTTTTCAATATTATTTTCTTTATTTACAAGTTAGAATCAAGAGAAAGAAAAGATAGTCCGGGAGGCCAAATGGAGAGGTGACTAAAATCCCCAGGCCCCAAATGGAGTGGAAGGAAAAGGAAGGAGAATGCTTTAATGTTTTTGTTGAAGCTGTTAAGTATACCACTGAATAGTACTGAACAGGTTCATTTAGCTTACTAAAAAGTAGCTAAACAGTAGTAGTGTTGATGGGCAGTTTTACCAAGCTTCTTTTTAAAAAGCAAACAAAACTGACTTGTGGTCCTTAAGGTTGAGCTCAGGTCCTCTCACAGGGTAGGCAAGTACTGTGCCACTGAGCCACACCCCATACAGCTAATTGGAATTACAAATGCTGGTGTGGATTCTCTGCTTGCTCAACACTTACTATGTGAAGTGTATTATCTTCTGAAAAGAGAGTGTAATCCTAAATGACTGAGTTATAACCCACTTTATGAAATAAAGATGCTGGGGGCAGTTCTTTAGAGTACCAAGCCAAAGTGAGATTTGATTCTGAGTTTATTTTGGAACTTAAATTTTTTTAAATGTTGTATCACTTCTTGCACATGTTAGAGATAATCTTCCATTAGTAGTTTTAAATATCACTGTTTATTTGGGAACCAACCCTTTAAAAGTTGGCTGGCAACATATTTGTAGTGCTTTACATACTTGAGCAGACGTGAGTACGCATTAATCGATAAATAGTGACTTTAGATAGTGGAACAGCTCTTGCGTTATTCTTCAGATATTTTGCAGTTTAACGCTGTTGTCATGTCACAAGGGTCGCAATTAGTCATTGACACGCATGCAGTCGATCTTTAATAGACAAGTTACTACGGTATTGCATTGTGTTACTTTACAGAATGTTCCTCATCAATGCTATTCAGCATTGAGAAAACAACCAGGTGAGGAGGTATTGTTTGTCGGCCTGACTACGAGGTGTAAATAGAAGTCCAAATATGCCTGCATCAGGAGCAATCAAACACTTCTAGTTGGATTTATTATAAGCCGTTGGGTGGGTTTCAACCTTGATTATGGGTTCGTAAGAATCTTTTGTGCGAGATAGCTAAGGGTTTTGAGGTATTCAGAGTACTAGATACATGATTTTTTCTGAGAGATTTATGTGACACACTGAGTGATCTTATTTCAGGTAAAGAAAATGGAAGACTTTAAATTTGAGAAAAGGCTAATGAATTTGCCAGGTTTCTGCTTAAGTATTGGACATCATTTCATCAAAGTAAATTGTAGAATTTATAGAAGTTTCTCAAGGAAGAGATAACTATCACAAAGCATTGGATGTGCGAGAATTCATAAACCACGTAATTTTAGTATCATGCTGGCGTTCCCGTACATATAGCATACTCTAGGTATGCGTACGAGGTTTATCATCTTCAGAGACTCTTCCAGTGAGTAGGTGGTGCTCTTGTAAAGACTCATAATATTAAATTAATCAATTAGTGCGATCCTCTTAATGTTTCAGTATGTAGGATCCTTAGATCTCAACGCTTGTATCTCTTGGATTAGACAATATATAAGCACACACACCACTAAGAATAATCTAGACGTAGCACAATGAACATCTTTACCTCGAGGATGGATTATGTACCTAACTTAGATAATACTATGTTTTTACTTTTGTGGTACCATCATTTTAGAATGAAAGTATTTACACAATCTGGATTAGGTCATCTTCATATCTCTTGTGCTTTATCTATTGGTTAATTACTAGGCAATTCCTGTCACATTTATATGCCACAAAAAAGCAATCTATTAGATACTACAATTATGGAGGATTCACTGCTTTAAGTACGCGTGCTAGGTACCTGTGTTTGGAGGCACAATCTGGTGAACAAAGGCAGCCAGGCAGACAGTGTGTTCCTGGGTTTGCCGCTCTGTTAAAAGTTTTGGAGTTGTGGATGATCAATCTGTCTGTATAGTTCCATATCCAGATACGACACAAGGCATACGTAATGAAATACTACCACCAGACTTGTGCAAAGCGAAGAAAAGTAATGACGGACAAATAGCCATATTCTACTTCTTACTTCATCTTCGAGACAGCTTAGAGCAGTGTAACTGGAGAACTGACTACGGCAGGCACTAGAAGTGCACTTGTGCTGAGTGAATCACTAGTAAGGAGAATGTAAGAGAGACCTAAGAGTATCCGCAGTTCTAGATAATCATGGTTACGAGCAGTATTGAGCTTATAGGAGTATTTAGTTATATTTATAATGGATGTGTAGCACGTGACGCCAATTATTGCACGACCACTAGGCTTGGATAGCAAGTTGGATATTTGCAAGAGCTTGTTAACTTTCGGCAGTCTGGGTGATTGCATAGGTAGTCTTATGAATATGAAGGTTAAGAATTTTTTATGTTTCTCACGCTGACTAGGGGCTATGTAGAACTCATTATCATATCGAACTTGAGTAGTAACTAATTAAGCACTCTGTCAGACCATAACAAAATATTTATAGCTGTCCCTGTGATTAAAGAGTGCTGTCTTGAACTAGATTTAAGCACACTATCACAGATTGGTGAACTGGCTGACTGAGAGTGACAAAACGCGGTAGCACTTTAGTAAGACAGAGAGGACTGATCCAAGGCTCACATAGTTTCTAGAGGATTAACATAGCGAGTAGATGTAGGAGAATCGATACTATACACTTTAAGACCTTGGAGGCACCTGTGGCACTAGCTTTCTGCCTGTATAGACTCTGTAGATGCTGAGGATGAGGCTACCAATCTGTTCTGGTGTCCAGGAGATGCCTTTATCATCCGTAAAGAGTGGTTATCCTGCTTTACTCACAAGAATGTAATAACCGTACACAACAACTCGACTCTCTTATGTTAGTGAGACAATATACCAAATATTTCAATATGATGCTCTGATATTGTAATATTGAGAATATACACTCGAGTACACTCGAGAGAGAGAAATAGGCCATAGAGAATAAAATCTTTGAGTGTATTCATTCACACTAAGAGAAAATTTAAATGTTCACTAACTGGGGCGGTCTTATAGGGGTAGAATGCTGCAAGAGCGCGCAATAAAGAAAGCTGGAGCACTTGTAGAAGAGTTGGCTTAGTAGTTAACAAGTATGTGTAGGCATTCCCTCGTAATATATAGAGCCAGAGGATTATGACTTTCTGGTTGTTCGTAACTTCCAGCACCGAAACAACAACACAACACAGATAGCAATGACTGACGTTCTAAGAGAGGTATCACACAGGCACATAATTCAACTGGTACATCTACTCATCATTGTCACTTACTAGTCAAACACACAGTTAATACACACAAGGAATGAGCTAAGTAAATAGGAAATAAGAAAAGAAGAATGACTAGCGAGGTATCGTTATGAGGTGGTGTACGGACAACGCCAGCAACCTACGTGGAGGAGGCACGAGAACAGCGAAGGGCAGTCGTCTAGTCATATGTATGGCTCAAGCGAGCTAGCAAGAAGACAAATAAATAATAACAACTCTGAGCTGATCTTGCTGTATGGCAGAACTAACAATATGTCCAGTGCCGCTGCTGCTATCATGCCGAGAGAATTGTCGTAAGGTCCGAAGTTTTCTCTGAGGTCTGCAACAGACAGAGTTCAGGACAGCTGAAGAGGTTGTGCTATTCACCACATACCACACACACCAACACGCACACACGACACACACGCACAAGCACGCAACCCAGCTTCGCACTCGCACGATCGGAGCACGCACACAATAGCAACACACCACTGGATAATCTTTCTATAACATTCTTTGATATTATATGATTATTTCATGTGATAATTAGATGTGTTATTAAAAGAAACAATAGACATATTAGGTAGATCAGCAAAATTCATAGAGAGCTTATGTGAGAAGCACAACATAAAGAAGGAGACTGAGGCTACGGCGACTTAACAAAAGAAGGACACACAAGTACAAGTGCTAAGGTTAAGTGTGCCACTTTCCAGTCTAATTTTTTTGCAAAAAGTTATTCCTGCTATTTGTCTTTTATTGCAGCTCTCCTACGCAGAGGTGCTATGCGAAATACAGAGTTGGTTCCTACTTCGAGTTCTACACCACTCTTGAGTGGTTGTGTTGGTTTATTATCTTTAAGATATCCAGGGTTGGTAGTGAGTTAAAACTGGGGGGGATCATCAGAGGCGCCTATAACTACTGTTGCTTTGCAGTCAAGGGTGCTGGATATGCAAGAATCCCTTAGGTGAGAGCAAGCGAATAAACATTAGGTACGAAACAATGTATCATGGAGAGTGCCTCGAGGATAGAGTGAGGTTGAAGAAGCCGATACCAGAGAGGTTCACATGTTAAGTGGAGAGGACCGAGAAGCATAGGCAGCGAGTAGCGGCTCGGCTTGTAGCGACTGAGAGATCCATGACCAGTAAGTGGAGCAGCGGTGGGGAGACGGTCTCAATATGCGATTGAAATGGCTATGTGAGAGCAGGCACAGCATAGTGAAGTACCAAGCATGTCGGAGGCCACAGATCTTTTAGACTGCGCTTAGGAAGTGTCTACGTCATTGGCGGTGCCACGTCGATTTTGGCACCTGCGTGCGACGGCGCTCGGTTCACATGTGAGCAGTGTGCGTGCGGAGATCAAGATGTTGGGTAGGCTGGATGTAAGCTTGACTAATTTTTTATATGTTGGAGTTGCCTTTTATTCCTGAGCAATATATCTGTGCACTCGAGTGTGTGCCTTGGCTGACGGCTTGGGAGGCGAACGATAGAAGTGTCACGATTGGTTGGAAGCTCTTGAACTAAGAAACTCTGTGTAGAAAAAGTAACCCAGGTTCCTAGAGAGCTGCTTTCACTTATCTCATTAGAGCCATATGTAGCCTACTCTTTGATACAGTCTCTCAGGGGAATGTCGATGGATGAGGACGTAGCCATGGAAATCGCGACTCCAGGCATATGGTGAGGGCAATAGAGAGCCATTAGAACTTACGCAGATTGCTTGTTAGGCTATAATTCCCCAAAAACACTTTTATACCTGTTAGAAACTATCTAGGTGAGACAAAGACCCACTCATAACATTCATGTTTCTCTTTTCTTCTTTTTTATAGAACATTTGGCTTATATCTCAGGTCTTAGTATTTAGGCATTCTTGCCATTCAGCTATGAGTGATGTAGATTATAGTGTTTGCGTCAGGAGCGAGATCGATTATTTACCATTGCTAGGTTAGTCTCTCATTTTACTGATATAGTGAGTATGAAATAGATACCTAGTGACTTTTATTCTACATTATCTTTTCATTGTACTTTGTCTATTATTTATTCTTTTAGGAGGTGCTCTTCAAGACATCAGGGGTTCTCGACTGTACCTTGCGCCTAGGCTTCTGTAGAGCTCGCTGCTCCGACTCCTTGGCACAAAGACGCATCACACTTCTGTACGCTGCTTCTCACGGTATTTGAGGCATGCAGCTCACCACTGCTGGCTGCATAATTTCTCATAGTATATAAAAATACAAACTTCTTCGTAGAAAGAAGGCTGCGTACTACTTTATCCACTGAGGTAAGATCAAGATGCTCTTGCTCATTAATTAATAATGCTGTAAATGAGTATTGTATCTTACTTATATTCTATGGGTTCCTTTAATCAGTTTGAGTTCTGCAGGCTGGTGATGATTTGGCTGTCTTATACACATAGTAGTCCCAACACTAGAGCTCATAGGTTAATTGCATACTCATCTGCCCATTAAGCGCTGAACTTGTAGCGTACATTGTAGCAATGCTCACCTCTGTCATACCTCGCTCATTCATTGGTCATAGCTTTAGGAAGGTGATCTTGCATATGTTCACCATTAAAAGATGGGAGGAAATAGTAACGGGCTCGTAGTTTAGGGCTCTTGAGACAGAACACCTCTGTCATAATTTACTGATACTGGCACCTATGCTCTTGCCACGAAATTAGCATGTTTACATTCACTAGAGGAGTCATTGAGCTGCATAGTTATTCACTGCCTTTCCATTACACAGTAATTAAATATATTGTCATTAGTTTTGGAGTTTTTATTGCTGATTAATACAGGATTATGAAAAAGTCTTTATTTCCTATGGCCATCTCTCTGCGAGCCTACTAAGTGAACTTATTGTGAGTTATATGAAAATTCTAAGGAGAGACACTGGATATATCATATTTTCAGTTTTGAGCATTAATTAGCACGATTAGGGAGATAAGAAGTAAAAGTACTGTCTCCAGAGTAAACGTTGAGTTCTATTCATTGCCTAATCTATATGATCTCTCTATATTTTAATTAGTTTTCGGATTTGGTAGCACAAGGTTTCTCTGAAGATGAGGCCTATGATGCTATGTGCCGGAAGAACGATCTAGCACTAGTTCTACAGGTCTATGTTACCAGGTGCTGCCCATGCGAGATACTCAAGGAGTACCACGATCTTACCTTCCGATGGAATATTAAGTAAGAGCACACAAGTGCAACACACTTAATAACCTAATTGCATTTGAACGCCCAAAAGCCTATCTGTTCTTGGTCTAGTTTATTTTCGAGTTTTAGTATTTTGCTTATTTCTACAATCACTACATCTATTTAATATCACCTCTTATAACAAAGAGTGCAGAGACATTTTGAAATTGTATCAACACCAGATTACTAGTAGTCAGTACATACATACTAGACTTACAAGAGTATAGATCTGATGAGAGACATGTGGCTTTCAAGGGACTCTAGAAGACTCATGGTGCTTCTAGGAGCTAGAGTTTGGACCACAATGCTTACCTAGCTCGAGTGGAGGTCCGATTACTTGCTCTGTGTTTGTGGTCATCTAACGTAAAAAAGTCATGTGAGACCTCTATGGCATGGTTAGAAGTCCAGTGTGAATCTAATGTGGAGTAACTAGTGGAATGCTGAGTATCGTGTTGAGAGGTACCTGTTAGTACCAAGTTAATTACTTATACTATCCTACAATGGCCATCGATTCCGACAGAACATGTCAAATCCGTGTCCTCCATGTACTGGTCTGAGCACGTGTCAGTCCAGCAAAACACCACTCGCTCCCAGTTTTTAGGTTTGTGGAGTTTCAAGCAACTACATAATCAAAAAGGTAAATAAATTGGTTACAAGTGAGACCAAAAAGCATATGGAGCTAGTTAAAACCACATTATAAAAATGTTTCTCTTTTACAAACAATCTACAGACAGCAATCAACAGTCCTTAATGCACTTTTAAATTTCCTTCTAATTCGGATCAATTTGACTTTGCCTTAAATAACTTCTGAGTGTTCTAACTCTCCTCGATAATGTTTGTTTCATACTGCTGGACCGCCTTAAGGATGTGGAATAAGGTGTACGAACTGATGTTGAATGGGTAGATGAAAGGAGGACAGTGATAAAGCAGATCATCCTGAAGGGAGACAAATGGGTGGAGGAAGTGTGCACATCACGCAGACTCTTTCTTCCATTTCAAGGGACCCCATGTTCATCGCAATGATGTTAGAAGTTTTCGTAGGTAGCATGGACCTCCTGACTCTCGGCGTTTAGAAAGAGTCTTCTGTTTTGGGCACTTGAATAGCTGTAATATTTTCTATAGCACAAAGACATGTTTACACTATCTATGCCGACAACTGAAGAAGTCGTTAGCTCAGAAGCTTCTCTTATGAGAGCCAATGGAGGAGAGTGAATCTACATGGTTGTTCTCAGCTAGAGGAAATTTATTGATTAACCAGTTATCCATATTTTCCAATCAAACGGAATAGCTTAAAAAGTTAATCAAAAATAAAATCCGTAGAAACACTAGGTGATTGGATACAGATATGAAAAAGTGTGTATTATTTGCAGTTAACTAGTTACATAATTAATACGATATAACAGACATTGAAATCAAGTAGTCAGCATTCTAATAACTTGCCTCAGACTTATTGTCGGAGGACATAGCAATTTGTGGCAGCTACGTTTAATTAGAAATATATAGCTCTGACAAAAGTTATTCTTCTCTTTCATTTTGGACCATTGCCGACTCGTAAAATGCACTTGTTGTTTGAGACATGGTCTAGCCATGTAGTCCAGACTAAACTCAATTTGAGATACTCCTCTCTCCACCTCCCAAGAACTAGATTACAGGCATACACCACCTTATGTGCATCTTCTGTAAAGAGATGGCTTGAGTAAACAGAAGCACACAAATTGAATTGCCATAGCTTTGACAACAAATGAGCAGGATCAAGTAACAGACATCTCTGCAGGGATGGAAGAAGGCACAGATAAGTCCAGCACAGTTGAATATAGAAACTGGCATACTGACTGCTAGGTGAGACATTGCAAACCCTGGGACATTAAATCTAGGAAACAGTTCTTTTAAACTCCGCCCCTGTGTGTGTGTGTTGTGTGTGTGTGTGTGTGTGTGTGTGTGTGTGTGTGTGTGTGTTAGTTAGTGTCAGTGTCAGAATGTATTCTAAACAGGCTGGGTTTGAGAGATGGCTAACTTTTCATATGGGGTTACTTTAACATTTCAATTAAAACTTTTTCCCTTTTTATATGCTCTCCCAATTTAGGTTAGATAAAATAGTTATGTTTGTTGTCTTGAACCCTGCAGAGACCCCAAGTGCCTACTATAGCATTTCCTGATAATGTGTTTCCTTAGTGACAAAGGAAGATCCGTGAATCAGCCAAGCCTGCATTTTAGGATGATAATCCTAATGTGGTTGTCTCCTTTTTCTGTCTGGCTTTTCCTCTTGTTGAATTGTGTGAAGGGTTTGTAGATACAACTTTGCATGCTTATTGAAAGAGGACACAGAATAAGAACAAGAAGTTGCCTGAGGGCAGAAGGTGTGCATCTTGCCAGGCAGTGATTGACTGCATGCTGCAGCTTTTTGGAAGTCAATTCCAGGGTCGTTTAAACTCCATTACCGCGCACATGCAAAATGAAAGCAAGGGCTCACTCCTACTCTCAAATCCTTTATGTTGTTTTAGGGTTCCGTGTGAACAAATACAGGAATGGTGATTTGGAGTTTGTCAAAATATTTCTGGGTAAAATAACATCTTCCCTAGCAGAGGCTTACCTAATGAGATGACCCACACTCTCGGTTTTGTTTGGTTTTATATTAATAAGAATGTCAGCTAAAAAATGTTTCCATACAAGTGTCTTCTGTAGAAGTGAATGAAAATGAGAAGGGTTTTATTGTATATTTTATTGAGGTTGAGGAGAAGGGTTTTATTGTAGATTCACAGGAGAGAACAATCAGAGGCATCTGGAAGGGTCCAGAGTAAACGAGCCATGGGAGGGCGAGGGGTAGAGAGTAAGAGAAGAGAGACCAAGTGGGCCAAGAGAGGGACCACAGACCAAGAGCCCAAGAGCGCCTGCAACCAAAATGGCTGAGTCTCTAGAAGTTAGAAGCTGGGTAAACAAGCACAGCCACTGAGCTGGAGAGGTTTGGGATAGGGGCAGGGTGGAAAGTGCTGGGGGAGCCACAGGTATGAGTGAAACTTGTCCTGGGTTTCTTTGGGACCTGACAGTATATCATAAAAGCAGTCATAACTATTAAAATGTGTGTATGTGTGATCAGTACATAAGTTCTAAATTAGATTTTTATTACTGTAACATTTAAAAGTACAATTTTATTTGATATATTTCATGTGAATAGATACCTTTCCAGTCAGATTTTGCTAATAAATTGTTGTATCTTGTGTCTGATTTTATCGACCCTGTCTGATTTTATCAACAGCAAAAACAACCCTCAGCAAAAACAAACTCAAACTATAAACAAAACAAAACAAAAAAACATACCTTTAAAGGTGGAGCACTCAGCAGGCAGAGGCAGGTGGATCTCTGTGAGTTGAAGGCTGGCCTGGTCTGCAGAGTAAGTTCCAGAGCAGCCAGGGCTACACAGAGAAACCCTGTCTTTGATGGGGGGCAGGGATCACACCCTTCTGAGATGGAGAGATAGCTCAGTGGTTTAAGAGCACTGACTGCTTTTCCAGAGGACCTGGGTTCAATTCCCAGCACCCACATGGCAGCTTGCAACTGTCTGTAACCCCAGTTCCAGAGAATCTGGCACCCTCCCTCAGACATACATGCAGGCAAAAATAAGTAAGTAAAAATAAAGAATACTCATTGAAGAGGCTATAATGGAGATACTAACTCTGAAAAAAAATCTAGAGTAGCAGCCTTCCCGGATATAGCAGACTTTTGCTGTGTAAATATTTCCACTATTGAAGATGAATTCTGTGTGTAATCTGTGCGAAGTAAATGAAGCAGAGTTGCCTTCCTGAGGAACCCCACAATTACTTTTGTGTGCGTGAAGCCAAAATACACATTTGCGGGATGTCAGAGTGATGCTGACAGCCATAAGAGAATAAGATCTAGCAACACGGAATAAATGAGTGAGACATTCCAGTTCCTATCCTGTCCTATCTTACTTCCTTACAGCTCTCTAGAAATAGAAAGTGAATGTCACCAAGAAATAGCCTTTCCAGCCCTAAGATGCTGCAGTTGTGTTTTTAATAACTCATAGCTGCTTTGACAATTTTCCCCCTGGTGAATTTATTTAGTTGCAAAGAAGTCAAAGTCTAGTAGGTAAACTGTCTCACTTATAAATACATTTGGACATTAAAAGTAAGAACAGTTTGACTTTAAAAAACGATTCCCCAGGGATCCATACAGTAGTTGGGGCAGGTCTAAAGTTGTGAATAGCCTGTTTTTTCTTACTCAGGGAAATTTGTTTACTTACCTAGTTGAATATTCATTTACTGTTTTTTTTAACTTGCAAAATTTATTTTTTTTTGTGTATGTGTACATACATACATGTGCACATTCACATCCATGAGCCCACAGGCCTGGGTACCACATCCATGCCAGGGTGCATATGGAGAAGTGAGGACAGCTTCTCTGGAGTCCATTCTTTGCTGCCACCTTATGAGATCCCAGGATCAAGCTCAAGTCATTAGGCCTGTGCTCAAATGCCTCCTCTAAGCCATCTTATTAGGTTGGAGTTCTTGGAGTCTGTGCCTGTCTAGTAGCATCTTGTGCTTACCCTTGTGTTCCAACCCTTAACTTGTTGGTACCAGTCATGAGACTGAGAAGAGGCCTAAGTAAATGTTATACTTAAGTCATCGTATAAGTACTGATGGTAGAGTAGAGTACCTGTCCAGCACTGGAGTCAGCCATTTGTTTTTGAGTGATACTGGAGGAAGCATCAGTGAGCCGAATTGTACTGTTGTATCCTTGCTACGGTGCTCACTTCTGTGCACTGTGTAAGAAGTATAACTTTAATCATATGTTGTTAATCACTTGGTTTATTTCTTCCTAGTTTCTTTCATTTTTTAAATAATTACAAAGTTATGTGAATTTAATAAAAAACCTAGTTATGACTTTGCCATCTATCATTTTATATCATGCTTTTTTTTTTTTTTTTAACTTTGCTGGTTTTGTCAATTTTTTAAAAGTTGCAATTGATTGTTCTAGTTTCTGCTTTTCTGTAGTTAAATGTCTTATTTTCTTTTATGGCTAAAGCCAACACAACTATTGTTCATAAAATGGTTTATGTGTTTTTATTTCATCAGGACACATTTTAAGTATAAATAAACATGCTGTTTTAAGTGAGTATCAGTAATATATCCAAGTTATATGTGTGTGCTTATTTTTTCTTACTAGATTTAAATACACAAAGATAAAGAGGACAGTATTGGGACCTGTCTAGCTAGTTTCAGCAGCCACTGACCTGCTGCCATCCTGTGGATTTGTTTCTTTTTTCTTTTTTTCCTTTAAACTTTATTAGCATATTTAAAAAGCAAATTCCAGATTGTCTTACTTTTCCCATTCTTGTGACAAACTGCCTAACAAGTAACTAAAGGAAGGGAGGGTTTTCTGACTTACAATTTAAGGCCACAAAGGAATTCCTTCTTGGTAGGAAAGGTACAATAGTAGTATCAGGAGGCGGATCAGTCGTATGCATCTAAGGTTAGAAGCAGAGAGGGTACAGTAAGTGGGGCTAAGCTATACAATCCTAAGACCTGCCCCCCAG
Organism: Peromyscus leucopus; assembly: GCF_004664715.2. Lineage (NCBI taxonomy): Eukaryota > Metazoa > Chordata > Mammalia > Rodentia > Cricetidae > Peromyscus > Peromyscus leucopus. The sequence continues at coordinate 187,994 of NW_023505585.1, read as the reverse complement.
TGACTCATTTCCTCCAGCAAGGCTCCACCTCCTGAGGGTTACATGACCTTTCAAAACAGTGCCACCAGCTGGGGACCAAGTGTTTCCACACATGAGTCTATGGGGACCTTTCACATTCAAACCACAACATAGATGTATATGTATATTTCGTTCCACAGGCTGTTTATGTATTTATAGGATAAGTCCTTACTGTAGTCAAGGTTGGTCTTGAGCTCATGCCCTCAGGTGACCCTCCCAATTTTGCCTCCCAAGTAGCAAGTCTGTTAGAGTAGTGTCACCATACTCCATGAATAAAGGATTTTGGTTTATGTCTCCTATAGACAAGGCCATTTCAAATGGACAGAACTGGAACACCTTGATTAAATTCAATAAAATCACTATCATTCTGTAATACCTTTTTTATCCATATAATGTTAAGGGTTTTTTCTTGTACCCAAGATGAAATTTTGAATTTGACTCAAAATCTGAACAGTTCTCACATTACATTAGGTTATTTTGGTGAAAACTTTTGTAGTTTGTATATTTTTCTTCCCTTATAAAATGTGTTGTATTTAGTTTAGGAATGAGGTCATTTTCTTGCTCCACATTTTGCATTTAGCTGATGGCTTTGTCTTATTTGACATGAATTTCCTCAGTATTCTCTTTAAATTGGGAATCAGATTAGTTTTGATTAAATATCATGGTTTTAGTTTTGCAAAAGTGCCTCACAGATGGTACTGTTGTATCACATCAAGAAAACAATGCCTAGAGTTCCTATTTCAGTGACAAAACTGAAAAATGGCCCAGTCAGTATCTTATTTGCCATTTATGAAGTTTTCATCAGCTCTGCAGTCCCCATTTTTATCTGACATTGATAACCACCTTCCTTCTTCTGTGAGATGTTGCCATTATTGTTGGGTGGGTGGGTGGGTGGGTTGGTTGGTTGGTTGGTTGGTTCTAGTTTCGCTAATGTAGTCCAGGCTGACTTGGGATTTGGTCTTCTGGCCTCAGACTCCTGAATGCTGAACTTACAGTTGTTGTGCACTATGCCCAGCGCTAAATTTTGAATATTTTGATTTTTTTTTTAAATCATTCCTTCTCTATTAACTGAGGCTTTTCTTCCTTTGGTAACTCTCTTGTCATGAAATGTGATTCATCTAGGGGAGGTGGAGTGCATGACTTTCCCTTAATCTATAGGATAATGAATTGGTATCCTAACAGACTCCAGAGACAGGCGCTATAGATATAGAGGTGATGTTTTTAGCATTTGGGGGTTTTAGATACCGTATTTTATATACAGTCGAGACCCTTACCACTTCCGCTGTGGCTTTAGTACTCTTGTAGTGTGACCCCACTTATCTTGGATAGATTCTTTACTTTCATAGTAAGACATCCCAGGTTCATCTCAAATAAGGAACTTCTTTGGGGGTAGGGGCAATCAACCTACTTGGTGTTAATGGTCTTGTAAACATTTTTTTTTCTCAAATGTAGTAGTCTCATGTACTCATTCTGGCTCCAAACCTGCAAGACAGCTAAGGATGACCTTGAATTTCAAATCCTTCTGCCCCATCTTCTGGGTTGTAGTAAAGGCTGGTACCATCCACACCTAGTTTAGAGTGCTGGGAATCACTCTGCATCTTTAGTCTCTTATGTCTTCTGAGCAGCCTACTCTTCCATTGTGTATTTATGCTGTTGTGTGGTGTGTATTTGTGTATATTCACATATTTGTGGTGCACATCTATACGTGTGTGTGTGTGTGTGTGTGTGTGTGTGTGTGTGTGTGTGTAGCGTGTAAGCCAAAGGTCAATATTGAGTGTCGTATCAACTTTTTTTTCTTTTGAGACAGAATCTCACACTGAACCTGGAGCTCAATGATTAGGCTAGAGTAGCTAGACATCAAGCCTCAGGCAAGTCATCTTCCTGTTGCCACCTCCCCAGTATTGGGATTATTGGAATGTAACACTGCATGTATCTAACTTATTATGTGGATGCTGGGGATCTGAACTCATACTTGTACACAGTGCTAAATTAACAGTACTTTGTTGACTGAACCATCTCAACCAACTTCAAGCAGCCTGCTCCATGCTCAGTACCATTCAGAGAAGAAAATAAAGTACTGTAGCAGCAAAAATCAAAGTGAACAAGGTACAGAAACACAGTTAAAGTCAATTAAAGCCCATGATGCTTGTGGAACAAAAATAATGTGGGTATGTGCTGTGAAATTAAAGTGATTTCAGTTTAAAGTGAAGAAAGTAAATGATTAAGAAGGGGCTGGAGAAGCATAGCTAAAGTAAATGAAAGAGGCAAGAAGAAGAGTTTGTAAAAGTTAGCCCGGCAATGAAAGTAATAAAGGATTAAATAAACACAAGAAAGTAGGAGAAAAAAAGACAGAATAGCACTTAAATTTAAAATACTATTCAAAGTATAGTAAAAAGGAAAGAGAGGCCAAAAATGGCCTGTAGGAGTAATTTTTCTCTTGAGTTCTCCAAAATTGGATTCTTCATGGAGGGTGGGTGGTGTCTGTTAGACTTTTGTTACAATCTATTTGGTGTTGAGCACATGCTAGACAAGTGTCAAGTGTCTGTCACTGCAGTCTTCACTCAGTAGCTTCTCTTGTTTGCGTGCCAGGAGCCTCTGATGGCCACACTTAACTCTGTAGCCTGTGAGCTGAGCTGGGCAGGTTCTCCCCTCCTCCCCCAGATTGTACACTCTGGGGCTGACTCTTGAGTGCTTTTGGAAATCAGGGGAGCAAACAGCACTGAGATATACAGATGGACTTGGACGCTTTATGAGATACAGCCATAGTTCTCTGGAGCCTCAGGGTTCCGCTAATGCAGCAGAAGAACCTGTAGGAGATAGGGGTCTCTGGAGGTTGACCCATTCCTGCTGTCAGGCTTGAGGCTAGCAGGTTTAGATGGAGCGACTGCCCACTGATTGTACACTGGATCCCTCCCTGTGCTGCTTCCTTTTGCATCCTTCTATCTTTGCACACTTTTCATCTGTCCTGTCACTCCCGTTGTGCTTCCCTTTTGACTCTAATTCTTTGAAAGTGTCCTTGTTACTCTGACTCTTGTCATCATTACAACTCAGACATGTCTTCTATTCCACCATATTCTCTAAAGTCAGACCTGTAGTTTTTTTACATACTTAAAATCTGCCCTTCAGAATTGACCTTATTGCCTAGGGAGATGTCTTGGGTACACTTATTGCAAACATGAGGACAAAGTCAGCACACATACAAAAGCTGAACATAGCATTACATCTCACCCCGCGTTGTGGATCACTAAGGTTGGCTGCCACCTGCTTCCAAGTTCCTGAGACTCTGTCTCAGGGACATGAGACAAAGAGTGATTCAACAGGACGCTTGATATTCTCCTCTGCCTTCCATGTGTGTACCTACATACACATGTGCATACATATTCACACACTTAAAGCAGAGCTGCCCTCCCTCCAACTTTTACTGTTTTGGAGGGGTTGAAGGGGGGGCGGCGGTGCTAAGTAGCTTTTCCTTGCTCAGGTGATTCAGAATAACCTACATAACTTTTTATAAAGTTCATGTTTAGGGCTGGGATGTAGTTAAGGTGGTAGAGTACTTGTCTAGCATATACAAGGTCCTGGGTTCAACTTCCAGCACAGCATAAAGTGGGCATGGTGGGGCATGCCTGCAATCTTAGCTTATAGAGAATGGAAGAATCAGAAGTCATTTAACTACATAGCAAGGTCAAAGCCAGCTTGAACTACAATCCTTAGAGAGTCATGGGGCCTCATGAGCTCTCCCACTATGGCAGGTTGATGGCCCCAGTCTTTGTACCATAATCACAACTGCTGTGGGCTCAAGAGTGTAGTGGCTGTGTCATGCCCAGCAGTGAACATTCCAAAACTTACTTTCTTTCTTGTGGTTCTTACATTCTTTTAAACTCTGCTTGGGGTAGGTGACTGTAGAGTCCCACTTATGGCTGAGCATGTAGCAGGTACTCTGGTCACTCGGACCAGTTGTGAGCCTGCAGTTACTGCTGCCCACTGCAGCAGAAGTTTCTCAGGCCAAAATTGACAGCTTTTAGACACAAGCCTAGTTATTTAGAAGGCAAATTGATGGGCATATCATATTGATGGGCATATGATATCTGTTTAGTAAAACAACAGCAGTAGCTCCCTCCCAGGGCTGATGACTTCCATAGTCTCAGCTTTTGACCAGATTAAATGAGACCAGAAGTGAATTGCCCCAGTGGAATGGGTCTCAATATCAGCCAGAATGAGATTGGTTGCCCCCATAACAGATGTACCTCTGTTGTACTTGTGGGGCACATTCTGCTTAACAGGTTGAAATATACCATGCAAGATCCACCTCAGAGGAAGACCGTTGGTGATTATCTCTCCCCAGCAGCCTGCATAGCCTGTTCTGGCACTATGAAGGTTAACCCTCAGGGAGGAAGCTTTTTTATCTCAGTTCCAGTTTGATTTCTCTATGACCTACAACCAGATCGTGTAGTGTCTTCAGCAATATGGCTATCTAGTCCTGGTGAATGGTGAGCCACTGTGGCAGTTGCCTATATTATATGGTGTTCTCCGGTCTTCCTGACCAACAACATGGTGGGGGGGGGGGACAGTTGAGGGCCGGGGAGTCACTGGGCTCTTCATTTAATGACCTATGGCCTCTGGGGGTCAGATTATCCACATCTGCAGGATACCACAGTTCAACTCCTTATTTTTCAGTTAGTTTACCAAGGATCAGCTTTCCTTGAGAAACTTTTCATAGATCCTTAGTTTTGGCTGACCTCCCCGGCAACCCTCTCCTCTGTTTCCTTATTTCCTTCTTAAAACTTTTCTGTTCCCTAGTATTTCCCTGCCACCCTCATAGCACATGTATTCTAACACTCCCCTTCTGAGATTGCTTGTTATTTATTTTTAAATTTCATTATCTTTTGAGGCAGGAACTTGTTTTGCAGCCCTAGCTGGTTTAGAATTTGCTTTGTAGATCTGCCTGTCTCTTGCTTCCCAAGCTTTGGGATTAAAGGTCTATGCTACCATGCCTGGCTGAAATTGCTTTTGATCATCAAATAATTTCATTAATAAGAGTATTGGAAATTAGAACCAAGTTTTTGAGAATAGGGAGAAGTATTATAGAGGTGAAAAACCTTCAACATCCTTAGCTATTGGCAAAATGCACTTATAACCGCTTTGAGATTCTATCTCCTCCAGTCAGAATGGCTATCATCAAGGAAGCAAATGATGGAGCTGGAGAGATTGCTCAGAGATTTATGAGCACTGGCTGTATTCTTTCCTGAGGATCCAGGTTCAATTCCCAGCCCCCACATGGCAGCTCACAACTGTAACTCCAGTTCCAGAGGATCTGACATCTTTTTCTGGCCCCCACGGCACTAGGCACAGACGTACATACAGGCAAAACACTCATACACATAAAATAAAATTAAAGAATAAAAGAAAGACAAGTAACAAATGCTGGCAAGGATATGGGACAGGGCTCGTGGAAATGTGAACTTGTGCATCGGTTATGGAAATTCCCAAAAAGCTAAGACTACTGCTATGTGTATTTGCCTGTCTATGTTCATTGCTGCACTATTTCAAATAGTCAGAAAATGAAGGCAGCTTAGATGACTATCAACAGGTAGCCAATCTAGAAAATGACCCACAGAATTTTATTCTTGAAATCAAGACATTTGCAGGGAAATGGGTGCATCTGAAAATCATGTTAATTGTAATAAACCAGATTCAAAGAGACCCACATTTTCTCTCCTATGGAACCTACATTCAAAGATCTCTCCCCTTCCTTCCATCTCTCTCTCCCTCCTGTGTTTGTGTACATGTATACATGTGAATGGCAGTCACATAACTAGAAAGAGGGTCATGAGAGGAGATGAAGATATCTTAGGAGATGGGAACTAGGGAAATGGAATACGAGTAATATAGCATAACTTGGGACTAATTAGGAAAAGAAAGAGAACCCAACTGGAGGGTACTGGACATGGGAGAGGATGGGGAGAGGGAATGAGTGAGAACAAAGTATAATGAGGTATGTGTAGATGCTGTGATGAAACCCATTACATTGTGTGCTACCTTAAAATAGTAATAAGGGGAAAAACCTGTACTGGTACTTAATGAAACAAAAACAAGTTACTTTTATATTTCACCCCCTTCTCTCTCCTTTTTGGCCTTCTGGTAATTGTTTTCAGAAGTGACTGAAAAGGTACCTGGCTGACATTGAGCCCTTTATCTTATTTGTGAAGCATTAAAGAAGAAATGCCTTCAATTCAGAACTGAATGCTTAGGAAGCCTCACAATAAAAGTCATGAAAGTTGTCTCTTCCTAAGTCATTTTTGAAAGTTAGATGAGGTATTATATGAGAAGTTTATTGTGTAGTGTTTGAGAGTGTTTCCCGAATCCTCCAGTGTTTGTACAACTGTACTCAAGTATTTTCAGTTTCTTTCTAGTGAAATTACTTCCTTTGCAATTAATCTTTTCTCTCTCTTCTCTCTTCTCTCTTCTCTCTTCTCTTCTCTTCTCTTCTCTCTCTCTCTTCTCTTCTCTTCTCTTCTCTTCTCTCTACTCTTCTCTCTCTCTCTCTCTCTCTCTCTCTCTCTCTCTCTCTTCTTTCTCTTCTCCTGCCTTTGCTTCTTGAGTGCTGGGTTTAAAGGTATGTTCTACCATCCCTGACCCACAACTGTTGTTCTAGTGAAGATAAATCAATAGGACCAATCAAAAACTCTAAAAATTTGGGATTTATGAAAATAATTTCTAATTCTGGAGTTGGTAGATTCTGTAGTTTTCTTAGCATATACTTCCCTGAGGTATACATGATGAAATGGTTTTTGTAATCAGTCATCCCACATTGTTACCTTGAAGTGTACATGAAGAGTATATGACGTCTACTTTCACAGAAGACTTTTTGCACAATAATTGCTAGCCCTATGTTGTATTAGATCAGGAGATTTCATCATCCTAAATCACTGCACTGTTGTGTCCTTTGACCTGTGGCTTCCTATCTTCTTTCTCCTTCCCATTTCCTGAAAACTACATTCTCTGTTTCTCTCTGTGTTTGTTTAATTAGATTGTATTAGTAAGTGAATTCATACAGTATTCAACTTCCAGCGCCTGCTTTTTTTCCTTAAGCCAGACATCTCCCAGATTTATCTGTTCATTTATGTTTGACAAATAACAAGATTTATTCGGGGATTCTCTTAGTTATGTCTCTATCTTGGCTAGGGTGAGAGATGCTGCAGTGAGCATAGGCTATCTTCACGAGGAGCTTATTGCATTTACTTTGGTTATACCAAAAAATGAAGTTGCTGGATCATGTAGTGTAGTTTTATTTTTAAATTTTTTGAGAAAGCTCTCTATCATTTCAGTAATGGCCGCACAGGTCCTCCAGCAGCATTCTCTGTTCTCCACACCCATGTTAACACTTGCCACTTGTCTTTTTATAGCTATCCTAACAGGTGCATGGTGCTATCTTTCTGGGGTTTTAATTAGCTTTTCCCTGATGGTTAGTGAGGTATTTGAATGTCTAAGTATGTGCGTTTGTCATTTTCCATGAAGGAGGGTGGTGCTTAATTCTTTGGCCATTTTTGAAATTAGTTTATTCGGTTTTTACTCTCAAGCTATGAATATTCCTCATGTGCCTTGAATAGTAACTCCTCAGTTTTATGTTTTAAGATGAATTCCTGGGCTTTTCTGTGTTAGCACACAGTTTCCAAGTTTTCTGATGTCACTTTCACCTGGTTGGTCTGAAGGAGAAACTTGCTAAGGACTCAGTGAATAACATGAGTGTTCTGGGCAGATGTTTCTAAACTACTTGGAATCCAGAAGGGTTAACAAGTATTCTAGAAGATTCAAGCGTTTTCAGACTTAGTAATTTTACTTTAAGAATTAGTCATAATGCTGGGGGTAGTGGCTCGTACTTGGGATCTCAGCATTGGGGAAGCTGAGGCAGCCTGGACTATAATCAGTTCTAGGCTAGCTTGTGTTACAGAGTTAGACCATCTCAAAACTAAAACAACAAAAACGTGCTTCTCAGGTGACCCTTTCACTCTCTGTCCTTTTCCAGCGTCCTGAGGTTAGCATTATACTTCTCCAGTGGAGCCCATGACTTCTGATCAGGACACTAAAGTTGTGGCTGAACCGCAGGCACAGCGAGTCCAGGAGGGCAAGGATAGCTCTCATCTGGTAGGTGTTGTTGGGGGGTAGGCGGGGGAGGGAGACCACGGCATCCATTTCTTTTTCTGATCTAGAACTCTACATTGGATGTAAGAAGATTGTTAGAACAAGTATATCAAATAATAACAGTTTTACAGAGGCAAAAGGACTTCTTATTTATCCAGTGTTCCTGACTGAGATCCCTACATTAAGAGAAGCACATTTGCTGGGCGGTGGTGGCGCACGCCTTTAATCCCAGCACTTGGGAGGCAGAGGCAGGTGGATCTCTGAATTCAAGGCCAGCCTGGGCTACAAAGTGAGTTCCAGGAAAGGCTCCAAAGCTACACAGAGAAACCCTGTCTCGAAAAACAGAGAAGAGAGAGAGAGGAGAGAAACAGAGAGAGAGAGAGAAACAGAGAGAGAGAAACAGAGAGAGACATTTATTTAGCAGTTAGAGGTAAAGACCTACAAAGCAAACTGTGCTCCATCTGATAACAGATGCATACTTGTATAAAGATGGTGTGATACGATGGTATTAACATGAACTTAGGCCTGCTCAGGTTTGTCTTGGCATCTGTGTGTGACATTGCTGTCTCTAGTAAGAGACTGGACACTCTCTGGAATGAGGGCCTTGGGACCTATTTTCAAAGGAAAGTCAGCTTGTTTTATGGTGTACTTAAGAAAGTAGTGAAAGATACTCTGCAACTCCCTCAAACAGCAAGCTCTAATATTTCAGACTGAACTCTGTCCTTCTGAAACTGTGTGTAGCTTTAGTAGCAGAAACTAAAAGTACTGGGTCAGTAGTTCTCAGCCTTCCTCCTAAAGCTGGGACCCCCTAATATCCTCATGTTGTGGTGATCCCCCAACCATAAAATTTTTTCATTGCTACTTCATAACTATAATTTTGCTGCTATTATGAATCATGGATATGCCACCCCAAAGGATCATGACTCATAGGTTAAGAACCACTGTACTACTAGGTGATACAGAAAAAAAAGACGCCTGTGACTTTAGGTACTTAAAGATTTGTATCAAGAAAATGCAATTTGGGGCCAGTAAGTGAGTAAAAGCAGTTGTCACATAAGCCCAACAATCTGAATTAGATTCCCATATTCCACAATGGAAGGAAAGAAGCAATTCATGAAAGTTGTTCTTTGACTTCATATGCACACTGTGACACCCACCCACCCCCACACATGTTGTAAACATATCTTAACACACAAATAATAATAAATAATAAAAGAAAATGTGGGCTGTAGACATGACTCCATAGTTAAGAGTACTTGTTGCCCTTGCAGGGGACCTGGGTTTGGTTCCCAGCATCAACATCATGACTTAAAACCATCTATAACTCCAGTTCCAAGGATCTGACCCATCTTCTGACCTCCATTGGTACCAGGCATGCATGTGGTACATAGACATCCATGCATGCAAATCACCCAGATGCACATAAAATAGCTTTAAAACTAAACAGCTTACTAACATCACAGGCATTATAGTAAAGTATATTTGAAGAGTTAATTAGGATTTTATTATATTTTTGTTTTGGCTACCTTTGAATTTTAATCCTGGATTAGAAGGATGGATCAATGTTTAAGAGTCCCCAGCACCCACCCTAGGTGACTCATAGCCTCTTGTAACTGCAGCTTCAGGCCATCCAGTGGCCCCTGAGGGCACCTTCACACAAGTGCAAATACATACATGAGTGTATATATAAATAATCTTTTAAAACTTAATCCTAGCTGGTGGTGATGGCACACCTTTGATCCCAGCACTCAGGAGGCACAGGCAGGTGAATTCGATCTCTGTGAATTTGAGGCCAGCCTGGTGGTCTACAGAGTGAGTTCCAGAACACTTAGGGCTACACAGAGAAACCCTGTCTCAAAAAACCTAAACAAAAATAAAAACCAAAAAAGAAATTGAATCCTGTGAAGCAATAATATTGAAGTTTCTAAGTAGTATTGGGAAAAGTAGCTTTTTAAAATCACCCCAGTTGAAACTACCAGAAATTTACCTAAAACTTCTAAAATTTATACATTTCAAGGCTCTTCTGTTCCTGAATGTACTTATTCATAAATTTCCTTTGCTATATAAAAACATGCATTCTTTTAAAAATGAGTTTGGCTTTACTTAATTACTATGGTTTGAAATTATGTTTTCTTTATGTTAGAATGATGGAGTTTTTGATGCTTTCAATTTTACAGATGAATGGTCCTATATCGCAAACCACTTCTCAAACAAGCTCCATCCCAGCTTTGACTCAGGTAATTCATTTTCTAGATTTATCACAGATTGAGCCACAGCCAAGAGTACCAGATATAGCATGATCCCAAATATGTATTGTTAAAAAAAACTTAGAAAAATGTAGATGTTTCTCAAAAGGAGGACCCATTTGACACTGTGCTCTGAGTGTGTTGTGTTGATATTGTCTCTTTTTCACATGGAAGTGTCAGATATATTAATTTATTCTCAGGTATTCATGATAGTGTTTCTCAGTTCATCTGAATTCTGTTAATTGTGTGTGTAATGACTAGCTTTACATTTTGATGATTGTTTTTAGAGTATACAAGTCAAATCCTAAGTAGTAAGAGAATAAGGAAATAGCTGAATATATATAGCTCTGTTGATGGAGGATTTGCCTCCCTTGTAGGGAGAGATCCTCAGTACTGTATCAACTGGGTGTGCTTGCCAGTGACTGTCATCCTAGCAGAAGAGGCAAGAAGCAAGGGTTCAGGTTCTAAATCCTACTACCTTCCTGCAGCCAAGTTGCTTCAGTGTTCTTAGTGGAACTACTTTGGCCTCAGGCCCATTTTCTGTTGTAATGATTCTGTTGCATTTCAACATAAATGAGCCAAGATGCTGTTTGAGAAAGATGTGTAAGGACAAGTAATATTAGTGGAAGTGCTTGTTTTTCTGGGAAGTGCCATGTCTTTTCTAATTGTGATATGGAAATTTGATTCTTTCTTATGCACTAAACTATAGACAACTCAATAAAACCTGAATTATTTCATAATGATCTTAAGCATTTCATTACATTTAATTATTCCTTATATGTATATGTACACACACATGTCTGCACATGTTATAGCGTGTATGTAGATGTCAGAGGACAAATTAGGGGAGTCAGTTCTCCTTTCACAGTGTTAGTCCCAAGGATCAAACTTGGATTGTCAGGCTTGGCAGCCAGTGCCTTTACTTACTAAACCATCTTACTGGCCCAATTAGAAACAATCCTTTAAAACTACTTAAAGATAACAAGATAAGAGAACTTAACTAAAGGAACTGTCTTGGATGTAGCTCAGTGGAGAGTGCTTACTTAGCTTATGCAAGGCTATGGTTTAACCTCCTGCACTCCACCCTACTCATCAGCAAATTATGCCTTTTGATGATACTGTTTCTGAGTGAATGTTTAGATCAATTACTACATGTCTGCATATTGAATAAGTAGACTCACAGTCAGAAAGCTTGATGGTCTGAAAATAGCCAATACTTGCATTTGGTTTAAAAATGACAACTGCCTGCTTTTAGACCAGTATTTTACAGTTTAAATATTTTTAGCAGTATATAGTGCTTTTAGGAGATTTTTTTTTTTTTTGGTTTTTGAGACAGGGTTTCCCTATCTTTTTCTTGTCTTTCTCTTTCTTGACTGTCTTAGAACTCACTTTGTAGTCCAGGCTGGCCTCAAACTCAGAGATCTACCTGCCTCTGCCTCATGAGTGCTGGAATTAAAAAGATTAAACTTTTAAGTAGCTGTAGCATGTAAAATGTATTCTTATTATCGTGTTGTGTGTGTGTGTCTGTGTCTGTGTGTGTCTGTGTGGTGTGTGTCTGTGTGTCTGTGTATGTGTAAGTAAGAGTGCAAGTGTACCTGTGCCACAGCAAATATGTGCAGGTCGGACGTTCCATCAAGGCCTTGAACTCAAGTTCTCAGGTTTGCACAGCAAGCACCCTCGCCCACTGTGTCCCTGGCAGTCTAGTAGCTGTAAATGCTGAAGTTACTGGTGTTGTTTTTCTTTAAAGGGAATTCTTTGGTGGCCACTGTCTTATGAAATATAATCCAGGAGAGACTGAAACACTGAAAAAACAAAGACTAGAAGTTTGAAATTTCTTCTGGCTATGCTTATAACTTGAGTTGTTTTTAAGAATTAAGTTTATGAAAATAAGAAAAAAGCCACATGTATATTTCTACCCCTCTCCCCCACGCTGCTGTTCTGCACCTTTACATTCCATGTGCCGTTTGGATTTCAGCACAAGGAGTCTGATAAATGCCAGGCAGGGCTCTGTTGTCATTAGGATTTGGATTTGAGTGGCCATGTGATGCTGTGCAAGGAGTTATTTTTGGTACTGTGTGTTGGCTTCTTTTCAGAAACGATAGCAAGTTAGTGTGAGTTGTATTTGTAGAAGCTCAGAAAAGGACAAGCATTGTGATGTGAGTTTTTGAACTTTCGATATGGGCTGTTGCTTCAGCAAAGAATTAAGTAGTGACAATGACAATGAGAGAATTGGCCTGTTACAAAAATCTGTGGAAGAGAAGAAACCGGAGAACAAGATAAGTAAAACTTTATCTTCATTATTTGATACCTTGAAGGTGAGGAGCTTCACAATGTTGAAAATGGACCCAGCCGAGCACCCGCTGGTGTCACTGTGTGGACTAGAGTTTTACAAGGTCTAGGCACAAACAGGATCATAGATCAAAGCAGTCACTGAATTCTGATTCCTCTCCCACATATGAGTTCTTTTATGGGTCTGAAAATTTTAGATGAGGGTGACAAGAATTTAGATAATGTTGTTATTGAAGAGAATTCTGAGATTGTCAGTGACCCACTGTGTGTGAGTAGTGATGGACAGGCTTGTTCTGACGATGATCAGCCTTCCTCACATGTGCCCATGCCTTCTGACCAGCAGGAGGAAACTTTTGTAAGTGACCATCTGCAGTGTTACCTGGCCACTTGTAAAAACTCTTTAATAGAGAAAGAAAAAGTACTAAATGTTCGAATCAGTAGTTTTTAATGAGAATAACTCTGTAGATGTTTCTGCTGGAGAGTTGCAAAGTAAAAGCCATATTTGTGTTGGGTGACAAACCCTGTAAGAATTCAGATTTTACAGTATTGTGCTATAGATCTGGACTGCTTGAACATGGAAGAGGAACTGTACACTCCCATGTATGTAGCAGCTGCAGAAGAATGTCATCCAGCTGTCACTTACGAAGTTGTCCAAGTGGATTGGCCCTTAGATAACAGGGAAGAATATGCCGCCTCAGATGCCGTACAGAGGCAGGAGAGTTAAAGCTGCAGCATGAAGAACTGTTACCCCAGGATGTCCTATGCCCCTGTGAAACAAATGAAGCATGTATCGAGAAAAGTGAATGTAGTTCTGATATTTTGGTGGACCGTGATCCATCTGATGAAGCACACATCGGTGACCTGCAAGCTGAGTCTCTAAGGGCAAAAGTTTGTGCCAAATTCCCTAAAGATCACACAGAACATCGTACATTACATAATACTGGCCTACTCCCTGAATTAAATATTAACATAGGCAGTGACTCATTAAAGTGTCGAGTGCTAGATCTGAAGAAAGAGAGAGCAATGCTTCAGGAATAGGAAGTCAGGTGGATGATTCACTTGTTAATTTACTTAATGACATTTCATATTTGATGAATGGGTGAACCTGAGGCTATAACAGTTAGTACTGGCCAAAGTTTAAACTCTAAAATGGAAAGAGAGCCTGACTCTGAAAGTTATTAGAAGGCAATGATTATTTTCACATCAGTGTTAACAGGCCAGATAGGATTCTTTCCTTTGGTCTAGATAAGATTAATTTAAGCCCCCAAAGGCTAGTTTCAGAGCGCGTCAGGTAATGAGCATCTCCCAGTTCATGCTAATCTCAGAGAAGTTGCCTTGAGCAAACCTGCTGGCCCTCATCCTATACTCCAAGGGGAGCCAGTGCTAATGAAGGAGCATCACCTGGGGGATGGCAGTATGGAAACTGGAAGTGTCCAGCAGGCAAACAGAGGCGAGATATTCTTGTGTTCTGAAAATGGTTCCACTTATCAAGATGAAGATAGAAGGAGCATTTTAGAGACCAAGAGCCATTGCAAGAGAGAGTTGGAATGTTGGTATCAGGCAGACCTCTGTGTAGGTAGTAGGGCAGACAAGGCTCAGACAGAGGCCCATGATTTAACTCAAGTGGAATGTGAACCAGGCACAGAAGGGGTGGTCCAGAAGACAGATCTGCTGAAGCTTGAACTTTCACAAAGAATACCAAGTGACAAGTCTCATGATCACTCCAGATCTCTTCAGGGCCCAGAGAACACCCCCTGCATTCATTTTAACCTGTACTGATTCTGAATCAAGGGAAACAGTCTACATGATAACACAGGAGATAAAGGGCAATGTGAAGAGCTTAGTTGGTGCAGTATATAGCCAATCTAGTGGGCCCTATGTACTAGAAAAGGCGAAAAGGTACCACAGAAGGCTAATTATAGAGAGATCAGTGAGGAGGACATAGAAAATGCCAAGTCAGATGCTAAAACAATCTTCAGTGGGAAACAAGTGTTCTTAATGTAAAGTCGTGCCCAGTGGGAACACGGTAACTTGTATGGTTTCTGACAATAGCAGCAGATCCTGTTTGTGAAACTAATGAGATTGAAAATAGTTACAAAACTGATGGAGTGAATGAATACCCCGACCTTACTGTTGTGCCCCCTTTAAAACCACAGTCCAGTGTCACATGCCAAGGAGTGGGTTAATAGTGACAAAGGCCCAGAACTGCATTTCATTAACTCTGAATCAATTAAAGAAGTTTCTAATGCTGTTGGTAACAATGATCAGAATTGAGCAAACAAAAAGTAACATGCAAAGAAGAGAAAGAGAGACTTTGTTTGATAAAGACAGTATTGATCCTGACAGTATTGGCTGCTTAGGCCCCACGTCACATGAAAAGAAGAAAAACCCAGTCTACAGTTAAAGAATTCACTTTAAATGGAGAGAAACATTTTTCAGGAAACTCTGAGGCGACTTTAAAAAAAATAGCATTATGTGACACTTCTGAGGGGTGTTCCTCTTTTATTAATGTTGACTCAATGCAAGTGGATATACCTGCAGCTACTCCTGGTAATGCTCCCCAGGCAATTCCTGCCATCCCAGCAGATAATAAAGAATGTGCAGTGCCAAAGTGGTGACTGTGTTACATCACCTACAGAGGATATCCCAAATGTATCTGAAAATCCGCCAGAAATGGATTGGCACAGGATCCCGGAAGAATTCTATGCTCATTGTTTGAATAAATTTTCCTATTACCCGATGGGAGAGCTAGCAAGTCAGGCACTTTCGGAAGGACTGGCAGGTGGGTGTGATAGCTATCAAGTGGGCTATCTCTGGCTAACACAGCCACAGAAACATGACAGAAGATGCACAGACTTTTAGTGAGGATCTACACAGTAAACCCCGTACTTAGGAAATATTCATTTTCATTGGAACAGACCCCTTATCAGCTGCCAGTGTCAGAGGATGGTGTTGTTTGGGAGGATGCAGAATAGAGGTGGACAGTTTAGTAAGTATGCTGTGTCAGTGTTTGTTGTGTCATGCCCTGGCAGTCTTTCCCTTTTGATTATGTTTTATTACAATTAGTTAATTCTAGGTTGTAGGAAGTCTAAATGCTTTTGTAAGATTGTGAATGCATGAAGCATCAATCTAACCTTTTTCAAATGAGAAATATGTATTATTAATTGGTGTATTTAAAACAGAGTTTGTGTGTAAACTGTTGGTGCTGAAGCATGCCCTACTAATTACCCACACAGTGTTGTGCAGACCTTTTCATATGGATACTGTTTTGCTCAGTGTTCCTTAACCTTCGTAGAGGGGTTCTTGTTAGATGGACAGTGTGAGGAATTTCAGCAAGTATTTAAAGTCACCGACAGCATGTCACACTTACAGAATACAAATAACATTTCAAGTGTTTTCTTTTCTTTCTTTTTTTTTTTTTTTGTTTTTTTTGTTTTTTTGTTTTTCGAGACAGGGTTTCCCTGTGTAGCTTTGCGCCTTTCCTGGGACTCATTGGTAGCCCAGGCTGGCCTCGAACTCACAGAGATCCGCCTGGCTCTGCCTCCTGAGTGCTGGGATTAAAGGGCGTGCGCCCACCACGCCCCGGCGTGTTTTCTTTTTGTATTATGTCTAAGGCAGAAAAAATCTGCTACTTATAACTGGCCCTAAAATTTTAGTTTGAGTCAAAACCACTTGTGTCCTGACCTCAGTGGTTTGGAGGGAAGCTTTGCTGCTGATGTTGAACATCTTTCTAGAAGTTCTCTAATGAGTGCATATATTATGCAACAACAAGAAATCAACCTTGCTTATTATACAGATATATCGAAGCATTAGTAATGGAAGAACATATACTCATCCCTTTGTATCTGCAGGGATTGGTTCTAAGAACCTATGATACCAAATCATTAATGATAAAGTCCCTTTTGTGAGGTGCTACTGTATTTGCATAGAATCTATATGCATTCTCCTGCATACTTGTTATCATTCTAGAATACTTAAAATATCAAATATCATGTAAGAGCTATGGAAATAATTGTTTTTACTATGTTGTTTAGGGGAATAGCAAGAAAACATTGTATGTATTTAGTAGAGATACAGGGTTTTCCCCAAAATATTTTTGATATGTAACTTGTTGAATCTGTGGATATAAAACTTGTTGAATCTGTGGATACAAAAGACTGACCCAAAATAAGATGTTTTTTCTTTTTTCAGCAAGTAGGTTTTTTTGTTTGTTTGTTTTGTTTTTTGTAGTAGTTTTTATGAAATCATTAAGAAAAGCTATTGGTAATAGGAAGGAGATAGATTTCACTCAAATATTAAGGAAAGAGTTGTAAAATGGGAATCAACAAGTCATATAATTGAAAGAATTGCTTATTGGTCTTGTCTTGCCTGCCTTTCCTCCATGCCCAGATTATTTTTGCACCCACATTTGGGAATGTTACCCAGAAAAATTAACTTCACATTCGTTTTTCCCCTTAATAGTTGTAGAGGACAAAACTCTAAACAATTAATCTTTTAAGATAATATACAAAGACTTTTATTTAAATGTGTACAATTAGTAGCTATTGCTAACTGCTTGGTACATTTATGCAAAGTGAAGACTGAGTGCTGTCTTTATCCTTGTGGCTTTATGCAAGATGCATACTTTCTGTTTTAGATTGTCTTTTCAATTAGGAGATTATGTCCAAACAGTATGCTAATTTCTGGTATTACTGTGTTTAATGTGTTGCCTTAATTTTCAAAACTTATTTTCAAAATCTTGTTACAGACATTTTAAAACTAACTTTATATTGAGCTGCTGTATCTCTACTTTGCAGTTAAAGGGCCAGAGGTAACATTGGTGTGGCTCAGAAGTCAGGACAACTGCAGGAATACAGGCTTTCTTAAGGTGTTCCTAACTCTTTGCTCCAGTATCTCATCTATTTTTAGTTTCCCCATTTACTTTTTCTTCTCTGACATTCCTCTAGTTCCTATTCAGCAACCTGTGGTGAGACTATTCTATCTTACATCTGTAAAATACAAACTTGTGAGTCAGTACTTTTTTTTTAAATAAAGCATAGCATCAGAACCTTCGGTGGGATGCCTCATCCTTCAAAGAGAAGCAGTGTTGACTTTTATGTACAGTCACTTCAGAATGTGGTAGCCAAGGTCAATTTGCTTCTTTTTTGGAGGGGAGGGGTTTCGAGACAGGGTTTCTCTGTGTAGCTTTGGAGGCTGTCCTGGAACTGGTTCTGTAGACCAGGCTGGCCTCAAACTCAAAGGAGATCGCCTGCTCTGCCTCCCGAGTGGGTAGAATTAAAGCATGCACACCACACCACTCAGCTTGCTTCTGGCTTTAATGACTATTGCCAAACACACAAATTTTCAGGGAAAAAAAAAATTCTGGCTCAGCAGTGGTGGCTTTTGACTTTAATCCTAGCACTTGGGAGGCAAAGGCAGATGGATTTCAGTGAGTTTCAGGCAAGCCTGGTCTACAAGAGTGAGTTCCAGGACAGCTAGAGCTGTTACACAGAGAAAAACCCTATCTCGAAACTGAGAAAAGGGAAAAAAAAAATTCTGGCTTATAGAGCAAGGCAGATGAAACTAGAATTCTTATAATCCTTTACAAGTTTCATACACCACAAGCAAAACCCATGTTTCAAATAAATAATAGCAGGTTGGTCTTTAGTAAAAATATTTTCATGTGAATTTTGAGAAGTCAGTTCTTGAATGTTTTGTTTGCTGATATTAGAGCACAGTTTCTAACTACATCATTACCATTAGCAGATTATTCAACCTTTCTCATTCTTAGTTCTCCTGTGAAATGAGGGTGGTGGTGATACCTGCCTATTAGGCTTGATTTGATTGTAGTAGGAGTACAGGATACAGTGAGATCTCTGCTGTTAATTGTTATTACTGAATCCTAATCAACTCTTCAAATTTGTATATAGCAGTCCTCCTATCTGGCTTGGATGTAACCACTTAAGGAATAATGGTTTCTTTCCTTTTTTTAATTTTAATTTCTCTTTTTTTTTTGTTTGTTTGTTTTTGTTTTCTCTGTGTCACACTGGCCATCCTGTAACTTGTCCTGTAAACTAGGCTGGCCTTGAACTCAGAGATTTGCTTGCCTCTGCCTCCCAAGGACTGGGCTTACAGTGTGTGCTACACCACCCAGCAAATTTCTTACTTAAGATTTATTTACTTTATTATTCCATGTACATGAATGTTTTGCCTGCATGTATCTGTGCACCATGTACATGTCTGGTGCTAGGGAAGGTCAAAAGAGGTCTTCAGATCCCCTGGCACTGGAGTAACAGGTTGTGAGCCACCACATGGGTGCTGAAAATCAAACTCTGGTCCTCTGCAAGAGCAACATGTGCTCTTAACCATTGTACCAATTCTCCAGGTCCCCCCACTTAAAGATTTATTTATTTTATGTATATAGGTGTTTTCCTGAATGTATGCCTGTATCATGTGAGTGTAGTGTCTGAGGAGGCCAGAACAGAGTGTCAGATCCTTTGGAACTGAAGTTATTGTATATTATGATGTGTGAGTGTGTGTGTGTAAGTATGTGGTTGTTAGCTGCCAATGTGAGTACTGGGAATCAAGCCTGGATCTTCTGGAAGAGCAGCCTATACTTAACCACTGAGCCATCACTTCGGCATCTAAGATGTAATAATTTCTTAACAGTAGGGTCTGAGTCAATTGTAAGCTAAAACTATGTTACTTTATGGAAAATGCAAATTTCTTGTGCTATTACTCTGCTAAGTATTCACTCAGCATATTTCCCAAGCACCTTTCTACACCTTTCTACTATGTTCTGGATGCTGCTGGACATTAATGACACAGTGGTAAGCAAAGTGTGTCTGGTGTCTGCCACCTAAGAGTTATGTAGACCACAGACACAGTCCAGCTGTGGACACCGTGGAAGACTGACTATACCATGCTGTTAAAACTTTTGAGTGCTGCTTGTGGGCACGTCACAGCCTAGATGCCATGTAATTTGTCTTTACAAACTACAGAACATGTATTGTTCATGCTGGTCAGCTGCAAAAAGGTATAAAATGAAAACGATTAACATTAGTTGGTATTGAGAATTTTAAAAATGTATAGCATGTGCATATGACAAGAATCTGTTAATATATTGAAAGAAACTAAAATAGGAAAGGTTGATTTTGTGGTTTGGGGTACTGGGAAGAGAACTGGACCTAATCCAAAAGGTGATTTATATTGGTAGTCAAGAAGGAATGAGAATAAAAGAAATAATTAATAGGGTTCTGATGATAGTTTCATGAATTCAGCCTCATGAAAATTGTATACATTAAAATATGTGAGATTCTTTAAAAAGATGTAAGTTATACATACCTCAGTAAAGCTGTTAACACACACGTCCTCTGTGTGTGTTTGTGTATGTGTATAACAGGCAATGTCTTAGTCTCTTTAGCTTTGTAGGTGCTTATGCACCAACCATTGTGTTCTGATTGCTTAGCACAGTTTTCCATAGCCACATTTGTGAGTATGTAGGATGTACTTATTAGATGGGTATGTGAGAGAGAAGAGATGAGACTAACCCTTTACAGAAAAGCCAGATGCCAAAGATGAATTGGATGTTTAGTTGTGGTTGAAGAATCGGTGTTTTGTGCTTCCACTTACTCAGAGGAGAATTCTAGCTTTTTAAAAATACTTAACAAAATAAAAGAATTCCAGATGGGTACTCACTAGGCATTTGTTTTGTGGGCATGGTGTTTTAGTTATTGCCCAATGAGTGGTGGGAGCAGCAGGTCAGAGTTGCTTCTAGAGTATGAACATATAATCCTAGTCGACCCAGAAGCCTTCTGCTTGCAGTGTCAGAAACAGTTCCAGGGTTTTCACTGGTGGCTTCCCTTACCTGAGACAGTGTGGATTTAATTTACCTGTTTGTAATTACAAATCTGCATGCTTCCTTGATACAGCTCATTAATGGTGCTTCATGTGTTATGGAGTGCAGAATGAGCACTGTCTATGCGGAACCCAGGAGCAACACAGCCTGGCTAAGTTGCCATCTTAGAACACTTAAGTTTGAGGTACATCCAGGACTGGGACCCCTTGTCCCTTCTTGAGGAGGCTCTACTTCATGGTACCATGGCTGGTGGTGTAATTGAAAGGCACGTGGTTTGTTGAAGAAGTGCAATGGCAAATTGCAGTTAATATTTGAGAAAAAAAAAACTATCATTGGCATGTTTTATTTTTCATTGAGTTGGGGAAACATTTAGGGTTTGTAAGCAGAGAAAGCTAGGTTTTTATGTCAGGAAAAAAAGCCATGGAAATGGAAAGTAGCCACTTAGTGAGGGGATATTGTAAGTTGTAAAGTGCATGAGCAGAGGCTGTAATCCCAAAGGAAATCCAAGGATATGCTAGACATACTGACTGAAGGACAGAGGTGCTGAGGTGCTAGAAACAGCAAGCAGCTGATGTGTCTGGAATTGAACAAGACCTAAGAGGGGGTCATCCTGTAAGAGTGCTGTGATACTCCGAACTGGAAACCTTTGGATGAGGTCTCCAGCATCTGAGCATTGGGTGCTATTGTTATTGTAACGTGTGAGTTAATGATTTAATGAGCACTCAATGTGTACCATCCTTCGTGCTGAGTAACTTAAGCCAGTAACTTTATCATTTTATTTTTTAGATTATGAATATCTGAATTTCTTTCTTTTTTAAAGTACCAGCAAATAAAAAACTTCATGCAGATTTAACCAGAGCCTAGGTCTATAAACCTGAGTGAACTGCTCTACAGTTAGAATTGCCATTCTGACCCTGTGGAGCTTCACATTGGATTTTACACTTTCACTACCAAATATACTTTTATGCAGTTATCCACCACCAAAAAATGAAAAATTCCGCCAGGTGTTGTGGCACATGCCTTTAGTCCCAGTACTTGGGAGGCTGAGGCAGGCAGATCTCTGAGTTCAAAGACAGCCTGGTCCACAGATTGAGTTCCAGGGCAGCCAGGAGTACACAGAGAAACCCTGTCTCGAAAAAACTAAAAAAAAAAAAAAAGAAAGAAAGAAAAGAAAGAAAAGAAGAGAAAAGAAAAGGAAAATTTCTGTTTACTTTAAAAAGTGAGACCAGCCGAAGTCATTTCCAGGTGATGTTTATAGAGATTAAATAACTACACAGCTGTTAGTGGGTGTTGGCCTCAAGCCCCAGTGGTGTTAGCACAGGTGAGAGCCTACACTAGAAGTGTCAGCATCACCTGCAGCCCCTGTAGTAGCTCAGGGGAGTTGTTCTGAAGCTGCTGCCACCCCGGCTCTCAGGAATGGGAGCGAGTAGCCCTGCTGAGAGTGTAAGGTGTTCTCCTGCCGTAGTGGATGCTCTGGCTTTCTCCTGTGCTTCAGGAGCTCTAGCTGCTGCTAGAAGGAGCTTTAATGTTTCTGTCTCTTGTTTATGTGCTTGGAACTTTATAATTAAAATGTTTTCCTCTACATTGTATTGAATTTGTAAATCTATAAATTGGGATTTGTGCTAGGTCACACAGGAAATCACTGGTTTATACAGTTGTGAGATTGAACTGGTGAAATGAAGGAGTCTGTCTGTCATTTGCAGTGCGTAACAGCTTTGTGCTTAGAAGAAACTGTAAGAGTGACTTAGGTGGAGCTCTGACTACATCAGCTTTGTGTCTTTTTGAGCCTCATTTTCATCCAAAGGTGTGTGTGAATAGCTAGGCTTGGCCTTTTAATCCTATGTTCTCACATTAATTTAGGTTTTTTGTTTTTGTTTTTTTGTTTGTTTGTTTTGTTTTTTTACTAGAACCTAACAAAGCAGCATTTGGTTGAATTTAGGATACATATATGTGTGTGTATGAACATTTTTCTAGGTCCCAACAACTAAGGTTTCAGAGCTAAACCCTAATGCGAAAGTATGGGGGACTCATATGTTACATTTGGAAGCGAGTAGTGCAGCCGTCGGTGTGAATGCCTCGTGGGAGGAGGCCCCCGGCCATCCTGCAGACTGCGACCAGCAGGGTGAGTAGTGAGCCTGGTCGTAACCTGGAACAGCCTGCTTTTAAGTCTTAGCCTTCCTTAACATTTTAATCTGTCTTCTCCATTCACATTTGTGTCCTGGTTTGTGACAGTATTTAGAGCAGCGGCTCTCAACCTGTGGGTTGCCACCCCTTTGGGAGTCAGGAGCCAGCCTAAGACCATCAGAAAACACAGATACATAACAGTAGCAAAAATACAGTTATGAAGTAGCAATGATTAATTTTATGATTGGGGGTCACCACAACATGAGGAACTGTATTAAAGGATCACAGCATTAGGAAGGTTGAGGACCACTGAACTAGAGCCTTGGAAGCTTTTACAATCCAGTTAAAACTTTGAGTAACCACCAATGTAAGCTTTATTTTAAGGGAAAGTTGTTCTTCTAACACAGGCTTTTGGGATAAACTTGCAATTACAGGATTGGATACCAATGGCGATGGTGACAAAAGTCATGAGAATGCCGCACTGTCAGACTTAGAGGAGGCAGACCAGACAGACATGAGCACTCTGGCTCTGGATCATTCGGAATATGAACCTCTGCCTGAAAGTAATGATACGGGTAAGCCTACTTTATGGATTTGTTTTTACTTACTTCAGTTTTAAAAATGAGTTTCTTACTCTGTCTTTAAACAGTGTACTTTTCATTGCCTCCTTTTAATATTTCCTTGAAACTGATCAATTCAGAAATGAGACCCTAGAGGGGAAGGTGTGCTGGCTGGAGATTATCAGTTAGCTTTGGAGACAGGTGGCTTCAAGTTAGGAGAAGCACAAGGTTGTTGACAGGGCGGGTGAAGTGTTAAGATGGACAGAGATAGAGAATTAGTGCTGGAACTGAGGGTTAGACATGTTGGGCGGGCCGAGTGTTAGTTACCGAGATTATACAGTGGTGGATGAAGCAATTGGAGCTTCACCGCTGAGTCTTGGAAGCCAGATGATTTGACCTGTGTCCTCTTTGTCAGTGCAGTGAGTGGCAGGAAGAAAGTAAGAAGCTTGGGGAAGGAAACCTATTGAACACACTTTTTCTCTTCTTTATTTTCTTTTTTTATTGTTGTACTGTGTAATTGCCTCAGGTTTTAAATCAAGTCCTGTCTCTTCAGTCTGCATTGCTCACTGTCAGCTTTTGGAAGTATAGGGAAGCATTGTCTTAGTGAGCAGGAAATGGAGTTGGCCGACCCGAAGATGCCAGTGTGAGACAGTGATCCACAGAAACCACATTTAGTTTAAGACTATCAGATACGACACAATTCAGCATTATCACTTAAATGGGAAATGTGTTTTATAAGCACCAGGTTTGTTTTAAACTATGTTAGAGCCTACTGCTTTAAATCTGTGGTCAATTGGCATGGGAAAGCTTGCCCACCCCTCACCACGGAGAGAGCTGGCTCCGCCCCTTGCCTGAGAGAAGTGGGTCCCAATGGTCTGGATTAATGAACTCAGCTGCCGCTAAGGCACACATCCAGGGCACACCCCAACATCTACTCCATCTGTGACCTGCTGGAGTGTGTGAAGGGACTGATCATAGCTGCAGGATAGCCATGATTCCGGCAACAGCGAGCTATCGGAGAGGAATGTCAGTGGGGGGGGGGGGGCAGTATTGATGGTGTGCCAAGGCCAGAGGCCTCGAGGTTGACCAATAGCTCTTTACACAGTGAACATTTTCAAGTAAAGCTGTTTGGACAGAGGGATGTACTGTATGATGCACAGCAGCTCCCAATGCCACTAGGATGAAGAGGTGGGAAAGACAGAGGAGCGAAGTGTTTTTCTTTTCTTTATTATTATTTATCTTTTTTTTTTGGTTGGGTTGTTGTTTTTTTTTTTTTTTTTTTGGTTTTTTGAGACAGGGTTTCTCTGTGTAGTTTTTTTTTTTTTTTTTTGGTTTTTCGAGACAGGGTTTCTCTGTGTAGCTTTGCGCCTTTCCTGGAGCTCACTTGGTAGCCCAGGCTGGCCTTGAACTCACAGAGATCCACCTGGCTTGCTTCCCGAGTGCTGAGATTAAAGGCCTGTGCCACCACTGCCCTATTATTATTTATCTTACTTTTATTACTTTTTGGCTTTCTTTCTCGGGGGCGCTGCAAGTGGGAGGGACAGATTCAGAGGGACTGGGAGATGAGTAGGATTGGGGTGAATTTCCAATTCAAAAAAAATAATCATAAAGAAAATTTTTTTTTTTTTTTTTGGTTTTTCAAGACAGTTTCTCTGTGTAGCTTTGCACCTTTCCTGAAACTCACTCTGTTAGCCCAGGCTGGCCTTGAACTCACAGGCCTGCCTCTGCTCCCGAATGGCGTGCGCCACTACCACCCAACAATAAGTAATATTTTAATTGTGAAAAAAAATCTGTAGTCAAATGAATAAGGCAAGAACTTATAAAAGAAAAACAAATCACATTGCTTTCTGGCAAGTATGAATTAGCCTTGAATTGAAGTGATTTAAACCTCCATATAAGCAAGGGTTCACTAGCATGTAGCAATTTGATTTGATCAGCTCCTCCTTGTTAACCCACCACTAATTGGTTAATGCCTCGGAAATGACAAACATTGGGATAAACCAGAGTGACGGGTGAGGTTGACTTTTTGATGGCAAAACAAGGGAATGCTGGACTTTTAAAGTACATTTCAAAAAAGAATAACAGGTGGGGATCCTAATAGTAAAATCAAAAGCATCAAAGATAATTTAAACTTTGGACTGTATCTAAATCTCGAACTGGGAACAGAAATTATGCAAAAGATACAAAATAGGTAGTATCAAAAAATAAAATAACGTGTTAAATATCTGAAAGTCTAAATTCAAAAGAAGTTGGTTCTTTGTAAAAGGAGTAGTTAAAGCTATTCTTTGAAGAAAAAAACAGGAAGACTTGAATTCTCTTTGGAAGCCAGGGTATGTGCCTATGTGAAATGCTCATAGGTAGTGGGAAAGCGATTCCTTGTCTCCAGTCGTGTTTCTGGTATGATCTACAAAACCTAGTCAGTCTGTAAAATGCTGATATGTGCACTGGATTCGACCCCAGCACTGTGGAGGGAAGGAAATGAAGGGAAGGGTAAGGAGAAAGGAACGGTGAAGCTCTCTCCACTGCAGTGGGTCAGCAGTTCCCAGGAGCTCAGCCAGCCATTACCCTTTTGTCACCCTCTCCTCTCAAACTCTTCTTCCCAGTGACCCTTCTGACCATGATGTCTAATCTGCTGGGTTTGATTAGGGTCACTTCCTGAACATGAGTTAAGGCTTGTCACTGGGACATTGGTAGCTTCTCTGAAGAAAATAGCCCCTCTCCCACCACCTCTGGTTTTGTTGTTGTTTTCTTAGAGACAGGGTTTCTCTATGTAGTTTTGGAGCCTTTCCTGACTCTCGCTCTGTAGACCAGGCTGACCTCCAACTCAGAGATCCGCCTGGCTCTGCCTCCCGAGTGCTGGGATTAAAGGCATGTGCCACCATGCCCGGCAAGATTATACTTTTACCTTCCATCTTCTGTTATGTAATCTGACCCTTGGAAGAGGTGCTATAGCTGTCCTATTTAGGGACAGGGATTCCACAGTCACTTACTCGCCACACTTTTATCAGTTTTCGGGAAAGGTGTTACTTTTTTTGAAAAGTGGTTTTACATTCACAGCAGAACGGAACAGAAAGTCCGGTACTGTTTCCATATGTGCTAGCCCGGACACTGTGTAGCTTCCCACACTGTCAATACCACTCCCCAGAGTGTTGTGTTTTACAACTGATGAGCCTGTGTGGAAACATCCTTATCACCTAGTCCATGGTTTACAGTTTATATTAGGCTTACTTCTTGGTATTGTACATTGCTAGCACATAACAACATTTGTTGTCAGTATGTAACCTCATGGATAGTCCTACTGCCAAAGCAGTCAGCTGTGTTTTCTGAAACAACCCCTCTTCCCCAGCCCTGGGCAAGCACTGCTTTTGTTTGTTTTATTTTGTTACTTTGTCTCTGTAACCTTTTTTCAGGGTACCAGAGAGGAATCATTCACTGGGTAGCCTTTTCAGCCTGACCTCTTCTGCTTAGTAGTATGCATTTGTGGTCCCTCCATGTCCTCACATGGCTCACTGCTATTTTAGCCTGAATTATTCTAGCAAAGCCCAGTTTATCCAGTCATTTGTTCAAAGATAGTTGCCTTTGGGGTTTGACAATAATAAAGTGATGCACATTAGTGTGCAGGTTTTTATGTAGATATGTGAGATTTGGAGTCTTGGTTAAACATCAAGGAGTATGATCACTGTATGGTAAAGTATGTTCAGTCTGTAAGGAGTCACCAGCTGTGGTGCTTGTGCTGTGTCAGCCTCCTGTTTTGATGCTTTGTTGTTAGATGTATATATATTAGGCCTTATTATATCCTCATGGAGATTTGACTTTCTATCATTAAAGCAGTTTTCCTTGCTTTAAAGTCTCCTCTTTCTGAAACAAATATAGCTGCCCATGTTTTCTTTTGATTAATGTAGTCTTTCTGACTTCATCTCCCTAGTGCTGAGACTTCCGAAGTGTGCCACCATGCCCAACTTTTCCTATTGGTTTCTTTCTTTCTTTCTTTTTTTCTACATGATGAAACATAGAGCATGAAATTTACCATCTTAACAGTGTGTGTGTGTTTGCTGGGAATAGAATCCTGGGTTTTGTAAGTACTAAGCATATGTTCTTCATTGATCAAACTCTCAGCTCCTTAACTATAAAATATACAGCTCAGTAGTACTGGATGCTGTTGTACAGCCATTGCCATTATGTGACTTAATTCTTTGTATCTTATAAAAAGCTGAAACTTTGTACACCCACTAAAATAACTGTCCATTTCTCCTTCTCTAGCCTCTGACAGGCACCAATTCTCTTTTCTGTCTCTCTAATTTGCTCACTTGAGGACCCCATAAAGTGGAATTAGATAGCATATACATTTTTGAAATTGGCTTATTTCATTATTGGCTTAATATCCTTAAGGGTCATCTATACTGTAGCATATGTCAGAATCTGCTTCCTATTCAGAGCTGAATAATAACAGTACTCCATTTTGTTGTACCACATTTCTTTATTCATTTGGAGTTGCTTCTGCCTTTTGGATATTGTGAGTGATGCTGCTGGTTCTGCATTACTAATCCCTAATCAAACAGGATTTGCAGAGATACCTTTTCCCTTTTTTTTTTTTTTTTTTTTGTTTGTGGGTTGTTTTACTTAGTTGATAGTTGGTGTACAAAATGTCTAATTTTTATGAAGTGTGGTTTATCTGTTTTCTCTTTTGTAGCCTGGGCTTTGCTATAGCATCTATAATAAGGTAGAGTCCAATATTCTGAAGGTTTTTTTTTTATTTATGTTTTGCTTTCATCTAGGAGTTTTATGGTTTTGATTTTTTACACATTATAAGGCTATGCTGTCCCTTTCATTCTTTTTTGTTTGTTAAGATTTTACTTTTTATTTATGTGTATGTGCATATGGACATGTGTATAGGTACCACAGAGGCTAAAATAGGGCATTGGATTCCCTGAGTTATAGGCAGTTGTAAGGCACCTGACATGGGTGCTGAGAACTGACCTCTGGTTCTCTGCAAGAGCAGCATGTACTCTTAACCTCTGAGTCATCACTCCAGCCCACCTCCAAACCATTTCATTCTTTCTGCATATAGATACTGAGTTTTCTCAGCACTGTGGAAAAGACTGCCTTTCTCCTTTCAACAGCCTTAGCATCCTTGTTAAAGATCATTTGACCACACACATGATTTATTTCTAGGTCTTTCATCTATTTTTGTGTATTGCTCTGTCATTATGCCAGTATTACCTTGACAGAATCGCAAAGGCAGAAAAAGGATAGCATTTCAACAACTTACGCTGGAAGAGTGTATATATAGCCATATACTAGAAAAAAACAACCTCATTCATGTTTGATGCCATACATAAAAAAATAATTTCAAGTGATCATAGATTAAACAAAAAAACCTTAAGCAATAAAAAACTAATAAAAAACTTGCATAATCTTATATTAAGATTTCTTGTGTATGACCTTTAAAGGAAGACCAGTAAGAGAAAAACTTCATAAATCCAGCTATATAAACATTTTAAATTGCTATTGCAAACAGAGGCAATATCTGTAATCACATATCTGGTAAGGACTTGTACCCAACAAAACTCAGCAAAACCACCCACTAAGAACCTGAGCAAGTAGACACAGCAGCAGAGGATGTCTGTGGACATGAGGGTGCTTGAGCTTCCGGTGCCACACCTGAGGGCTCTGGAACTAACATGTCTGCAATATCCTTGACTCTAGAAAGAAGAGTAAGCTCAAGGCTAACTAGAGAAATGTACAGAGAGGTGAATAGAGAGCTCTGTCTTTAGGAGCCAGAGCCACAGTAGGAAACCTGAACTGTGGTTCGTAAATTTCTAGAGGCTCAGACTGCACCGACAAGAGTTTAAAACTCCTGGAAGCCTAGTCATAGAGCTGGGCACTGTTATATGAATTTTACCTAGAGCTTACACAGGGCCTCAGACTGTTAGAGACAGTTCTTGTCCTTCCGGCTAAAGGAAGCTCCATTGTCAAGTATGTCAGAGCACACTGTCCACATTGACAGCAGTTGCCCTCAGAAGAAACTACACCTTACATCTAGTCTTTTCTGTTCTCATCTTGTATGATGGATGTATTTACCACAGACCTAAGTGAGTAGTGTGACACATTTTACCTAATGTCTTTTTACCTGTGCAGAATCTTGCCTTGACATTTAGTCATTATGCTACTTTCCTCACTCTTAACAGTTCTCAGACTTCCTTTGTTTTTGGTAATCTTAACAGTTTTGAGGAGGAGCAGCTATGTGTTCTGTGATACAGACTCCTGTTTAAAAGTCTTCTGATGTAATTCCCGTCACCATGTTTCTATTTGGAGTAGGGAGAAGTCCATAAAGATAAAGCTCATTTTTATCATGTGACAAATGTATATATACACTTGGTGACAGTCAAAGAAACTTAACATTCTGGTTGTTGACCTTGATTACCTGCTGAAGTCACATTGATTTTCTTAACAGTTCTGTAGTTAGGGTTGAGGAGTGGCTCATACATACCTAGGAAATTAATGTTTCATTTATTTTATTTTTTTTATGTTTGTTATTTTTAAAAAGAAAATAATCTCCATCCCTAGAGCTACATCTTGCTGGTAGTAAGTCATTTGGAGTCTCTACTGCCGCCTGCCGAATGCTCATGATCGTCCTGCACTGCTAGATCGGTTTCCCTCGTGCTTACATAGCTCACCTGTGTCCCTTCAGCTCAGTCCTTCAGAAAGA
The DNA here is from genome assembly GCF_004664715.2 of Peromyscus leucopus. Taxonomy (NCBI): domain Eukaryota; kingdom Metazoa; phylum Chordata; class Mammalia; order Rodentia; family Cricetidae; genus Peromyscus; species Peromyscus leucopus. The sequence continues at coordinate 158,072 of NW_023505585.1, read as the reverse complement.
ACAGTGTTCTGTGTTAACTGTCCCAGTGTCCCAGACTCCTGATCCGTCCCTCCTGAATCTCTTCAAGGCTCATGGTTGTCCTTACAGTTCGAGAATTGCATTTATCCAGCTCTTTAAAAATCTTATTCTGGGGCTGGAGAGATGGCTTAGAGGTTAAGAGCACTGACTGCCCTTCCAGAGGTCCTGAGTTCAATTCCCAGCACCCACATGGTGGCTCACAACCATCTGTAGTGAGATCTGGCGCCCTCTTCTGTATTCATAATAAATAAATCTTTTAAAAAAAAAAAAAATCTTATTCTGGCCAGGTCTGTTTTGGGTTTTGGTTTGTTTGGGTTTTTTTCCCCCTTGCTTCCCTCCCCCGCTCCTTGTGATACTAGTGATTGAACCTTGGGTCTCTAACATCTTGGAAGCACTTTACTCATGAGCTATATCCCACCCTGGTTTAGAAAATATCTATTTTCTTTTGTCTGTGTGTGAATGAATGCATGTATGTGAATATATGTGTGTGTGCATGTGTTGTACATGTATATACATATGACTAGAAGCCAGCCCTAGTGTAGTTCCTCAGGGAGGCATACCAGGTCTCTCAGTGGGATCTGGGGCTTACTGATTAGGCTGGAGTAGTTGGCTAATAAGCTCCAAGGATCTACCTGTCTCTGCCCCAGCCCCTCTCCCAGCTAATGTTGGGATTACAGATGTGTACCATCACACTTAGCTTCGTTACGTGGGTGTAGGAGTTGAACTCAAGTCCTTATATGCTTACACAACAAGCACATACTAACTAAACTATCTCCTCAGTCCCCTATGTCATTTTTAGTTGGTGAATCCTTCATACCACTAAATTATTTCCTTCTCTTCCCACTCTAGCCCCCCCCCCATCTCCCACAGTCTACTTCACATATATATCTGTGATAGTCATTATGAGCCACCAGATGCAGCTCTGCAGCCACTGGCTTTCCTATTGCTTCTGAGAGGAAGGTTGGAATGCCCTGGGGCTAAGTGGCAGGTCTTTTGTCTTTCTTACTTGGCTTCAATACACTATGGTTTGAGTGCTGAATGATGGTCTGCCCTCAGTGATTGTGTTAGCCTCCTAATTATACTGCTGTGACTTCACTTGCAACCACGGTGGTCTTTCCAAAATGTCACCCCCAAATCGGTTCCCAACCACATTCAAATTAAAATTCAAGCAGCCTCCTTGGTCTGACTCACACAAGCTTCATTCTTTGACTTTATTTTTCCTGAGTTCCTTCACCCCTCAGTTTTGCCAGCCTCCTCACTGTCTGTTGACTTTGCCTCTCAGGACCTTTGCCTGGAACTTCACTTCCATTTCCCTCCATTGGTTCAGATGGCACCTTCCATGTGGGGCAGCACCATGCTGCTCTAGCCCCTTGCCCAGGCTGTTTTCCTCTGGGTCACTTCAGTCTCATTATGCTGGCAGTGGCTCCTTTATAGCTGTCCATTGTCTGCCTCTCTCAATGGAATGTTGGCCTCTTGAAGGCAGGGCCTTGCTTCATTTAGGCTGAATTCACAGTTCCTGTAACAAGTAAATATCTCTTCAATGTGGAGAATGGACTGTGAGTTTAAATGAGATAACCAGGGCAAGTCTCCAGATCAGGGATTGACGAGTCATGTCTTCACTTTCAAGTCTCACGGTCTTGTTTAGTCCCTTGCTTGTTTTAGCAGTTTGTGTAATTTGTTTCTTTCTGCTAGTGAAAATGGATTTTGTGGAAAAAAGCTCAGTATAACACTGTTGTAAACTGTCTGTTCTAAATTCTCCTACTTTGACGTTGCCTTTTCATGGTCTTTAACCTTGACTTTTAGAATACAATGTCTTTTGTGTTTGCTTGGCTGACTTACGTAGGAACTCTCTTCCAGTGCCTTTCATCTCTGTGATATTAAGTCTAGTTCATAAGATGTCTCAGTGCTAAGGGCGTCAGGAGCCTTCAGCCCAAACTTGACTTCACTCTGCCAGAGGCCCTGCCTCTCCTGCTGCTGATGACTGTGACCCCATTCACATAAATAAGCTACACTGCCACCAAACATCTGAACTGTTTCCTTTGGAGCAGAATGAGCTTTTGTGTCTGAGAAGCTGACTTCTTTGGTGTCTTCTCTTGAGGACTCTTTAATAAGATGGTTTCTAGCTTGTCCCTTTAGCTGGGAATTGGAAGGCAAGTTGAAAACTCTCCCATAGAGCCTAGTTCAGAAGGCCTGTGTGTCAGCAATCCCCGAACTTCCTTTGTTTCCCTCTGCGGTGGATAGGTTTCACCTGTGTTTATCCTTTCTTTGTTCTGATTCTCTCCTTATATTTTACTGTTATTTAGAGTCAGTCAGTGTTCTTGTCTGTTACCTAAAAAGTCCTTTTTGAGGTAAGGCAAGACACCAAGGAAGCTTGTGCCTACTATTTTGTGCTGACAAAGTTACTGCTAACCTCCGTTAATGAAGTTTAATCATTGTTTGCTCAACTTTTTTAGGGGAAGTGATTTTGTTTTGTTTTTCATGGTTTACTTTTTTCTAGTGGGGGCGGAAAATAGCACTTTTCACACTATTGTGTGTATATGCAGGCAAAAACACTGGAAGGCTGTACTGAATTACCTGCTTGGTAAATTTTAAGCTATTTTTTTTCCCTGAGTTGTTCATTACTTCTATATAGGAGGAAATGAGTCTCAACCAGAAAGCCAGGAAGATCCCCGGGAAGTACTTAAAAAAACATTGGAATTCTGCTTATCTAGGTAAGGCTTTTAGTAATTTTTCTAATGCCTAACATCTTTTGTAGTACACTGATTATTGGTTACATATGTGGGTTTTCATAGTAGTATGTTTATGAATAACTAATTTTTATATCTGTCTATTCATCAAAAGTGCTGTAAAGAACTGGTGGTGACCCTCAGGCCAGGGATCCCCAAGAGTTTGCCTCAGATCCATTTTGGTGATGATTATCTAGGCTTCTGTTTCACTATGGATTCTTGCATATGCACAATATGCCATGAATCAGTCTGCCATAGGGCCTTCAGATAAATGGCCAAAACACTGTTTAAGGGGCTGTTTTATTTATATAGTGCTCACATTTAGGTACATTTAGGATTTGTTTCCCTTAAATGACATTTTTGTTGTTGAAAAATATAGTAGAACTTTTAAGTTAGTAGACATATGGGGTGGGTTTGAGTATGGAAGTAGGTAACTAGCCACAAGTGAAGTCCCCTTCAGCTCTGAGGACATGTCTCATGAAGGTCTCAAAAAGACAAGAGGTCCTATTTAAGATGAAGGAACAGTCAGTGCCTGGACCTTCTCCTTCCTTCCTTCCTCTCATCACAACTTAGTACAGTGTTGAGTTTTAGCACATGTCATGGTGTGAAAATGAAAGATCTTGTGCCAAAGTTGCAAAGCACAGCTCCCTGCTGCTCACACACCAGTAGCTACAAGTGTCGCCATCTGCGATAAGGGGTACACGGTTTCCTCTCAAGTGAGTTAGTCTCTGACTGACCTTCACTGAGAGACACTCACTGTGAGAAGGGCCTGTGAAACCCCTTACTGTATTTTAGTCTTGTGGTGTTTTTGAGACTTTGTGTGTTATATTACACAGTCTTTCTCATGAGAATTTGCAGGAAATATTTTCTTTGACTCAAATGCCAGGAAGCAGCGCATCTTGTCCTAATTGCTGGTGGAGTGGTGTACCTTCTGATCTGGCTAATGGTGCTGATCCTGTTTCCTTCTTGTTAGCTCTGGCTGCCTAGAGCCAGAGCCGATGCAGTGCCTTTAACATGTATCCAGACTGTATGGTGCATTTGGGCACTGACTTTCTCCTGGCCTTTATATTTCCTGTAGCTTTCTTATTCATTTAGCTGTATTTCCTATTGTAAAAAAAAAAAAAAAAAGTACACTTTTAATAAATTACTCAAATACTGTCCAGAACAAAAATGAGACATAACTGTATCTTTCTTTGTTTTGTGTTTTGAGACAAGGTTTCTCTGTATAGCTCTGGCTACCCTGGAACTTGCTCTGTAGACCAGACTGGCCTCCAATTAAAAGAGAGATCCACCTATGCCTGCCCTTCCAAGTGCTGAGATTAAAGGCATGTACCATCATGCCTGGCTATAACTGCATTTTAAACAAACTACTCCACTGGCTAATTTTGATTACATCAAGTGAGCAAATATCAGATGGAGTTTAGCTCTCACCCCAAAGCTATCCCACACCACATTCATGCCTCTGGTGAAACTTCTTTTAAAGAGCTATTAGTTAAAAGAGTTTTCTCTTTCAACAGGGAGAATCTTGCTAGCGACATGTATCTTATATCCCAGATGGACAGTGATCAGTATGTGCCAATTACAACGGTAGCTAACCTTGACCATATCAAGAAACTCAGTACTGATGTGGATTTGATTGTTGAAGTGCTAAGATGTAAGTAGATGACTATTGGAAGTGCAAAGATTGTTGTCTTCATATTATCTGTCTTATTATGGGCCTTCTTTTCACCAGAAGCCATCAGATAAGACTTCTGGGTGAATGAGATACTTTCTGGCCTCCTTTCTTTTCTGACCAGCTCTCTGTAACAGGAGCATTGACTGCCCCTGTATCGAAACTTCAAGCAGATTATAGGCTAATTGAAAGAGAAAAGGAATCTTTTCATTAGAGATTTTATTTTAAAGACAGCTGCTAAATTATTGAAAGCTAAAATAAATAATGACATTTTTGAAGTCAAATATATTTGTTTAGCTACTAAATGGGCTTCTTCCCAACTAGTTGCTTAAGTTTTGATGAAATATTGCTGTGATTTTTTTCTTTTTTTTTTTTTTTTTAAGATTTATTATGTATGCAGTGTTTTGCCTCCAGACCAGAAGAGGGCACCAGATCATTATAAACGGTTTGTGAGCCACCATGTGTGGTTGCTGGGAATTGAACTCAGGACCTCTGGAAGAGCAGCCAGCGCTCTTAACCACTGAGCCATCTCTCTAGCCCCGCTGTGATTTTTTCTTAGCTACTGTGAATAAAGCTGTTTCTTGGAAAGTTAACACATAACATGAATGTTTAACTATTCCATAGTAAGTCTGCAGGCACTTCAGGGATACAAGTCTCTGTAAAGTGTTCCCTTTTGTATCAAAATTGTGGTTTATTTGTATCCTACTTGATGTTGGGGACCTCAGCACCTTTTCTAGTTTTTTGTTTCGTTTTGTTTTTCTAGATAGGGTTTCTCTGTGTAGTTTTGTTTGCCTGTCCTAGATCTCACTTTGTAGACCAGGTGGGGCCTTGAACTCACAGAGATCCACTGGGCTCTGCCTCCCAAAGTGCTGAGATTAAAGGCGTGCACCACCAACACCCAGCTTGTTTATTTTTTTAAAAGAAAGAAAATAAATTTACTGTAGGAGTGATTGGCATAAAGTGCTGTACTTAAAGGAAGGTTGTAGCCGGTTAGTTTTGACACATGGGTACATGGGTGAAACATCACAACAATGAGGCTAAGGATGACTGCTCCTCCCAGGCCTTTGCTGGCCTTGGGATGCTTTCTGTACAGACTTTGCTGTGATGTGTTGGTTTCCTTTAAATCAGACTATTATTCATTATAAAAATTCATTTTCTCTACTCAAGCTACAAATTCTAGGTGAGTGCTTTTTGCCCATTCCCTTCCTTGGAACCGCATGTATATGTGGTACAGCTGTAGTGGCTTCTTCACAGAGAATGTGGTGTGCAGTGTGCCACACAGGACAGCACACCCATATTGCTTACAAACGTTTGGATGATTAAACATTGCTGTGTCTGAATTAAAGTCTCATTTCTCTTAACAACCAGCCTTTGTGTGTGTGTGTGTGTATGTGTGTCTGTCTGTCTGTCTATATTGTCCAGTCCCTGTGCATTGATGAGACAGTCATTTCAGAATATTTTTCTTATGTGCATTGGACTTAACAGTAATATTAAAAGATTGATATCTTCCTTTAGAACTTAATTGGATTTAAAAGATGCTTTTAAAAATTTATCATGTGTGTGTTTGTGTGTGTGTGTGTGTGTGTGTGTGTGTGTTGTGTGTGTTGATGGGGGGTGCCATGGTGTCACATGGAGGTCAGGGCAACATCTGCAATTGATTTTCCATGAGTTATGGGGATTGATCTCAAGTCAGTGGGCTTGAGCACTAGTGCCTTTACCTGATTGAACCATTTTGCCAACCTTTTAATTGGATTTTCTAGTCACAAGTAAAATTTTTTTTTCATTTTTTTATCCTTACACCAAAAGCTAAAGAACTGCTAAGCGTAATTATCAGTAGAAATTTGAAGCATTATATGACATTTCACAAGGCAATAGTTTACTTTCCAGATTGCCGTTTAGAATACAGACTTGGGGAGTGTAGTTGGGTTTGATTCCATCCGATCTTTATCTGTCTATACTCTACTACACTAAGTCTCGTGGGTTATTCTTAGTATCACACCCCAATATCACTGATGAAAGTTGTCAAATTTTACTGTAGGAAGGAGAAAACCATGAGCCCTGTCTTTTAGTATTTGGTCTGTTTGATCTGTTTGATCTACAACTACCACCTCATTGTGTGTATATTTGGTAGTTCTTGCAGGACCTTTTAGATTTACATGTTCCTTCCTTCTGAAAATTTAACATACAAGATGGGTTTAAACAGTTCAGTAGTTGTGTTGGTTTTGAACCTTTTTTTTTGGTTTTTTCGAGACAGGGTTTCTCTGTGTTGTTTTGGTGCCTGTCCTGGATCTCACTCTATAGACCAAGCTGGCCTCGAAGTCACAGAAATCCGCCTGCCTCTGCCTCCTGAGTGCTGTGATTAAAGGCGTGCGCCACCAACACCTGGCTGGTTTTGAACATTTTAATAATTTGCCCTATGTCCAAGTTTCTCTGGTGTGTTTGTTAATGAGTGCTTATGTTCTCTTAGAGTATCATGTAATATATGTTGGGTAATAAGTGTTGACATCCTGTTGGGGTGTTATATAATGTGTGCTTTATCATTTTTTTTTTACCTCTTCACAGCTTTACCTTTAGTCCAAGTGGACGAGAAGGGAGAGAAAGTAAGGCCAAACCAAAACCGGTGCATAGTAATATTGCGTGAAATATCTGAATCCACCCCTGTGGAAGTAAGTCATTCCTCTATTGGGGGCATCTGTTCATATATGTATTTTATCTGTTTTTGATAGGGCTTATTTGAGAAAAAAATACACAAATGCCTTTTCCCAGGATGTACACACTAATTATTACAGTGTTACTCACTTGTAGGAAGAATAACTGTCATGCCTTTTGGTCTTAGATTGCTCTGTATATTTAAATTTAAAAAGATAATAAGGTTTATATATTTCAATAGTTAGAAAATTAAAAAATGAAATGGGTTTAGATATGTATTCCTTAAGAAATAAGAGTAATGGGTGAGGTAGGGTGTATGATGTGGATCTTTATCATTTCACAAGTTTGTTTTGTTTGCTTCTGTTGTTATTGTTTGTTTGGGCTTGGGGGGTTTGTTTGGGTTTTTGTCTCTGGTTGGGATTGATTGGTCTAGTTTGGGTTCTCTAGAGGCGAGGTCTCATTATGTAGTCCAGGCTGGCCTTTGACTCATGATCCTGCGGCCTCAGCCTCCTAAATGCTGGCATTATAGGTATGTACCACCATGATGGCCCTAATATTTACTATTTTTAGTGCTTTCAGGCATGTCCAGCCTGCAGCCCACCAGCTGCATGCAGCATGGGGTAGCTAGGGATCCATGTGACCCATTTTTAAACACATTGTTCTCTTCTAATCCACATTGTTTCTGCTGAAAAAATTCTGCCAGTTTTTTTTCTTTGTTCCTCTATATTGTACCTCTTTTTCTCTGGCTCTTAGAAGATTGTATCATTGGTTTTAAGCAGTTTGATTATAGATTGTCTTCTGGCATAGCTTTGTGTAGTTTATCATTCTCAAGCTTTTACCTTTCTGAGCATTTGAAATGGACATTCAGTAACTATTCTGGTGTAACTTGTCTACCAATACTGTCATTTGTTTTTATTTTAAGATGAATCTGATTGAATCTTTCTCATTATAGCCCAACCTTTTCTATGTCTCTGTGTGATTATTACTTCACTAGCGTACTGAATAGTTTTGAATTCTAATAGATATTTCTGAGATTCAGTTAAGATCCTTGGTAGTCCCAGCTACTCAAGACTAAGCAGGAAGGGTTTATTTAAGCCCAGGAGTCCAAGGCTATTCTGAGCAAACAGTAAGATGCCCAGCTCCAAAACACAGGCAAGAAATTATTTGGTGCCAGTTTGGTTTCTGCACATTTGTGAAGTGGCTCGGAACAGCCTTCATATGGGCCACACTCTTGTCACTTGCCTGCAGTTCTCTGAGTTAAGGATTCGCCCACTCTGGCTGCTCAGTGAGGCTGGCTATAGGGTTTGTTCTACCTGACCATTCTAGTTTTGTTTCTGGCCAGTGGCCTAGAGAGAACCGGCCACAAAACTCTGGAGACTTGCCCACTCCTGTGACCCGGAAACCCTGGGGCATTATATTGACCCACTCTATTCCATGTTCTCTCAGGGAAGGCTCTCTCTCCTAGCCTACTAATGACAGGTGTCTGGAAAACCTTATAGCACATGTTTTATCTTTTTACTTTTTACTTGTGTTATTTGGGACTGTAAATCTAGTTCACCTTGGCCAGAAACAAAAAATTCAGCTAGTATTTTTGTTTTTTCAAACTATCTTTTAAAATAAAATCGTGTATTTATCAGCCTGCTGATAAAACAGTTTTCTTCCTCCCCCCCTTGCCTCCCTCCCCTTCTCGTCCCCTCCCCCTCCTCTATCCTCTGCTGTTAAGGAGTTCCTCTATCCCAGTATGGCCCTGAACTCTTTATGTAGCTGAGGATGACCCTTAGGCTTGATTGTTCTGATCTTCAGTTTATGTGGTATTGGGAATCAAACCCAGGGCTTCTTGTGTGCTAGGCAAAGCATGCTTCCAAGCCAGCCACATCCCAGCCCCTACTGTTCCAGTTTCCAGTTCCTTGTGAGTAGGGAAAGCTGTCAGTAATGACTTCTTGGTCTGTGGCATGTGATCCTGTGAGTGCTCCCTGTAGTGTTTCTGAAAGGTTAGAGGTGCAGCATAGCATGAGAGTAAATTTTCCTCCTATTTGATGAGGACCAAAAAGTAGCATAAGTGAGGACTAATTTCTAACTTATTTGTTTCCTGTAGGAAGTAGAAGCACTATTTAAAGGAGATAATTTACCCAAAATTTATAAACTGTGAATTTGCCTACAATGATAATTGGTTTATTACCTTTGAAACAGAAGCTGAATGCACAGCAGGTAAGTGCATTTTCTCTCCCAGCCTGTGAAGTACGTAGTTTTACCATTCAGTGCAGAGCAGAAGTTAGGACATTGAGTTAAGGGCAGAGAACACTGACTGGGAGGAACCCACAGGTATATTTCTGTAGCACTACTGAAAGCATGACACATTGCTTCTTAAAGTAATGTGTACTCTGAGTTAAGGCAGTCTCAAGTCATATCTGTTTCTCACATGTGAGAAAGAGAAAAATTTGTTTGCAAAATTGGGGAAATTTGTACTTAACTCTGACCTGTGAGGAGCATCCATTTTGTGGCAAGGTACTTTCAAAGGTATTGAGAAGTTTTTGGGCTCTTGGAAGAGGTGTCTGATTTAGGGGAAACATACTAACAAGTATAAAAAATGTTTAGAAATGTTAGATCAGAGGGTTAGAAGAAAAAACACAAAAACTTGAAAGGCCAGAAGGAAGAAGCACTGTACTTTGTGGCCTTGTGGCCTGCCTGGTGAATCTGGTAGGTGAGCATAGAGGAGCTTCTGCGTGGAGTGGGGGCTTGATTAAAAGATTTAATTTGCAGATAAACATGGAAGCTACATAGTAATAATGACTCGAATATTTCAATCTTTTCTTTCCTTTCAATCACTGCTTTCCCTGCACTACATAATCCCAGTTTCAAATTGGGATTAATATGAGGGAGGCAGTATTCCTTTTTTGTTCTAGATCAGGAGTCTTAGCTTCTGGCTTGGGGATGCTCATGTGGTAATTTATTAGTACTTATAAAATTATATTTTAAATATTTTGCAATAATTTGGGGGTGCAGGTACCATAATAAGAATATTTTTAGGAATCTGTGTCTGAAAGAGGATCAGGAATCAATCACTCTTGGATTCCTGTCAGCTGTAGTCAACCATACATATAATTATTTGAGCTGTGAGTTAACTTATAAAGTTAACCAAAATGGTATTTTGGATGATTTTACCCCTAGGCTTACAATACCTTCGAGAAGAAGTCAGAACTTTTCAAGGAAAGCCAATTAAGTAAGCAAGACCACTTGGCTTATAGGCTTCTTTATTAATGGTCTCGTGATCAGCAATTCTTCAATGTTATTAATTGGAACTTTAAATGTCTCCAAACAGGCAAGGATAAAAGCAAAGGGCAATAAGCGATAAACACATTTTTTGCCAAAGAATGGATTTAGACCTCTGGACATGAACCTTTACACACAGCAAAACGTTATGCTACATCCTTTTACTTACCTCCAGTGTACAGTCCCCAGCAGCAGTTCCCTCTGTATGGGCCTGATTGCCCCTCAGACGTGGTCAGCAACACATAGTTATCTTGATCCACCCCTTGGTAAGCCTTTTTCTTTAGTTTTTTTAAAATTTACATAACAGAGATTCACATTTTAGATACTGTACTAGATACTTTGAAAGTTTAAAATCCTGGTCTAATAAGAGAGTCATGTGCCTACAGTTTGCTTAGTATCCATACCTTGGGGTTATGGTATAGGTTTTAATTTAATTAGGCAATGAAAATAGAGTACTGTGCAATGAAAAACTTGGATGCTGTGATCTTTGCCTCTCCCCTCAGCTCCCACCCCTGCTAGCATTTCCTTTCTCTGAGACACGGTGCTGTTAAAGACTCTACCAGATAGAGTCTAACTGGTGTCCCTGAACAGACATGGTACATGACATGAGGAGGTCTATCTTAAAGAAAGGGTATTTCAATAGGTTCCTCACAGTCTAGGAAAGGCAGGATGCATGCTGTCTGTCTCAAAAAACCATTTTGGTTCTCACACCCACCTTAGGATTAGGTAACATGGTTAATTTTTGGCCTTTGTTAAGGTCTGTGTTTTGAATCCTAAGTTTGTAATGAGTGCGGTCATTTTTCTCGCAGCTTTGCTCTATGGATGCTAGGGAACTTGGGTTTCTGGTTTGGAATCATTGATTTAGTGAGGTAGGACACAAGAAAATCAACCTTGTGTTCCAGGTTATAAAGGGAGGGTTAATTCATGTCTGTAGGTTTATATAACAGATTTTGATGTAATAAAAGCTAAAAGAGTAGGATGCATAGAAGATAGTGGACAGAATGCAGAAATAAAGGTATTAACTTTGAAAGAGTTCGTGTCCAGGATGTGGCTATGGACCAGGTCAGAGAACAAGTAGAGGGTGCTCAGGATCATGTGTCTGGGTGCTAGCCACCTGTCAATGTAGAGACAATACCACTCACTGGCAGGCAAGCAGTGGAGGTATGAAAAGAGGGAACTTGAGACAGAGTTGTTCAGACTTGGAAATGTGGGTCCTGTTAGATACTGAAATATGAAGATAAATGTCTGTGGAAAAAATGAGTATGCCCAGGAGCTGTTACTGCAAAAATAGGTACAAATAGAAAGTATCATTAAACTTAACAGCAAGGATTGGTGAGCTATTTTTGTTGTTCCTTTATTGGGTTTTCTTGTGAACTTATGAGAAGGTCAAAGAAAGGAAGCTCTGTGGATAGATTGTATGCGCAAAAGCACCCAGGTCACTACAGATGAACTTTTATTTCTGAGTAGAGCAGATGGCTGGGGACAGGGGTGGTAAGTTGCCCTCTTGAGAGTCCCTAGACATATGGACTTTGACCTGGATCATGTAGAAAATAATCTAGAATGTTTGAGTTAAGAAATGAGAGCATACTCCATTTTTAAAGGTCACTCTCTAGGCATGTGCAGGATAAGCAGAGTTAGAAAGGAGTTTCTCAGTGAGGCCCATAACACTCCCTCCTGCTTCCCCACTTCTAGAACCACTGCAATAAAAAATGCTTGCTATATCAATAGCTAAATTTCAAAATTATGTCTATCTCCAAAACTTTGAACTGGCCAGAGGAAAATCCAGGGAGACATAGGTAAAGACTGTGTAAGGAGGACTCCAGTGACTCAGGACACAACAGCAAGACTGGACAAACAGTATTCTGTCACATTTAAAAGCTACACAGCAAAGAAGCAATTGTCATGGTAGAGACAGCCTGTACTGGAAGAAAATCTTTACCATTAAGCAAAGGCTTAATACCTAAATACACAAGGAACTAAAAAATTCAACAGCAGAAGAACAATATGGAAGTGGCCAGTCATTCAGACAGACCGCTGTGAAAGCAGAGCCAATGGGCCAGTGATGGGTTTCAGCACTTGCACAAGCCGGGAGGGCAGCAAAAGTCTGAGCTTCAAAATGCGTGTCATTTAGAAAGAGATAACTGGACTTTACGATCTCTATGACCTTCATATGTGTGCTGGGGCACATATACCCCCCAATTATAGATTATATCTCTCATAATAGTAAAAATTTTAAGAAGAAATACAACATATGACCAATTTATATATAAATGAAAAATTGCTCAACTTTCTTTCTTTCTTTTGGTTTTTGAGACAGGGTTTCTCTGTGTAGCTTTGCGCCTTTCCTGGAACTCACTCTGTATGTAGTCCAGGCTGGCCTCGAACTTACAGAGATCCACCTGTCTCTGCCTCCTGAGTGCTGGGATTAAAGGCGTGCACCACACCGTCCAGCATTTTTTTCTTCTTTTTTTTTTTCCCCTCAACTTTCTTAACCATGAAATAAATGCAAGTAAAAACTTACATTGAGATTCCATCTATCATAAAGGAGATAAATGGCATGCTGACATACTGGTGAGGGTGCAGAGAAAAAGGATTCCTTGTACATGGTTGCTGGGGATGAAAATTAGTTTAGCTACTATGGAAATCAGTATGTAGATTCTGCAAAAAATAAATAAATGAATGAATGAATGAATGTTGAACTGTCATAGAATCTAGTTATAACACTGGTGCATACATCCAGTGGAATAAAAATCTACAGACAGAGATATCCACACATTTATCTTCATTGTAGCACGATACACAGTGGCCAGGTTTGAGATTCCCCTTAGGTGCCTGTCGGTGAGTGAGTAGGTGAAGGGTGTGTGTAATAGATATAGATATAGATATAGATATAGATATAGATATAGATATAGATATAGATATACACACAATGGAATATTATTCAGACATAAAGAAGAACAAAGTCACATTATTTGCAGGAAAATGATGGATCATCACATTAAGCAAAATAATGCTAGACTCAGACAAATGCCATGTGTTTTTCTCTCATATATGTGGGATATAAAGGTCTTTTTTTCTTTAAAGACATGAAAATGGAAGGAATTCTAGTTTGGAGGGAGGGACCAGTGTGGGAAGGAGGGGAAGAAGAGGTGAAGGAAGGTAAGGTGGATATGACTGAGTACAATGTGTACATGGATGAGAATGCACAGTGAAGCCCTTTATGTTGCACAGGTATACAAGCTGATAGGAGAAGGAAACGAGACACCTGTCACTTTGAGTGAATTCTAATGGGATGGAATCATGCTTTTTAAAAATAGTGTACTTTCTATGAACACAGACTCTTGGCTGTAGTGTTCTTCCCAGAAGCATCAGAAGAGATCTGTAGAGGAACTCTGTCCATGAACCTCCTCTTGGTAGTGCTCTTCCCCACACGAAGCTGCAGTGGGTAACTCTGTCACCCTCCGTCACTAGATGCCTCTTTTAGAATCTTAGGTCAGCCACTGCCTGTGGTTTACATTCAGGCCCTCCCATCCAGGCCCTTTTCTGAGATATGCATTACATAAAATTACGAATTTAAACTAATCTTTTGGTCTTGCCACTTTTGTTTGTTTTTTTTGAGACAGGGTTTCTCTGTGTAGCCTTGGTTGTCTTGGCACTTACTCTGTAAACCAGGCTGGCCTTAAACTCGGAGATCCACAGGCCTCTGCTGGGATTAAAGGTGTGGGCAACCACACCTGGCTGATTTTAAATTTTAAATTTTAAATCTAAGTTTCCAAAGCTTTGATTTGAATTAAGTGACTTTTCTAGTGTGTTGTATTTTTTGCCTTAATTTTTAAGTTAGCCAACAAGGTGTAATGGGTTTTATATTGCATTTTGGTGCATGTATATTATTATACTGTGTTCTCATTAATCCCTCTTCTCCACTGCACCACCATCACCACCTCTTTCTGCCTGTAGCTGGTTCTCTTCCTTCCTCAGATCATCTCACCTGCTCTGTGTTAGCATGTTAAGACTCCTTTTCCTTCTAAAGCCCTTCCTCCTCTCATGAGCTCCCTTCTAGTTTCATGGTCTCTTTTCCCTGCACCTATTTACTACCCACCCCAAATCCAGATTTCAAAATATTAAAGAAAACACAGTTTTTAGCTTTCTAAGTTTGGCTTGCTTCATTTAATAGGATAGTTCCATTTCTGGCTGTTATGAATAGAGCAACAATAAACATGGATGTGCAATATCCAAGAGTGATAAGCTGGATCATGTGGTACTTCTGTTTTTAGTTTTTTTGAGAGACCTCCAGGCTGATTTCATCTGTCTTTCCACTAGCAGTTAATTAGAGCCTCCTCTTTCCTCCTATCCTCACAGCACTTGTCTTGGTGGTAGCCCTTCTGACCAGGGACCGAGAGAAGCCCAGTTTTTGCAATTTCCCTGTGGCTGAGGCTGCTGGGTGGTCTTAATTAAGCATTTACTGGCCATCTGTGTCTCCTCTCAGAACTGAGTGTCCAGTTCATCAGCCCATTTATTAGCTGGATGGTTTGAGGTTGGCTTTAATTTTAGATTTCTTCAAATATTTGAAATTTTAATCCCCTGCCTGTCTTATAATTGGGAAAGATTTTTTTTTAAAGATGTATACAGTGTTCTGCCTGCATTCATGCCTTCACACCAGAGGAGGGTACCAGATCTCATTATAGATGGTTGTGAGCCACCATGTGGTTGCTGGGAAATGAACTCAGGACCTCTAGAAGAGCTGTCCTTGCTCTTAACCTCTGAGCCATCTCTCCAGCCCCTGGGAAAGATTTTTTAAGCAGTGTAATTTTTGTGGACTGTAGAGTTTGTCAAGGATCTTTTCAGTGTTTCCTTTTGTCGCTTCACTTTGTAGTCAGGGAATGGAATGCCAGCTCTAATACCCACTTGAAATTAGAGCTTCCAGCTAATGCTAAAGAGAACTGCTTGAGTTCTCCTCCCTGTCCCTTTCCAGTTGTTCAGCTGTGCAGGAACCTGTACTCTTTCAGTTAAGTGAAAAGTCAAGGTAGGGGCTGGAAGGCCCCAGGCAACTAAGTGCCTTGAAAGTAATGTCATTTATTTAGAGAATATTTGAAACCATATGCTCCAGAGGCCAGAAAATTAGTGATCTTACCCTTCCATCTTGTAATTATTATTGTTATTATTATTTTGTGCCCATATGCAACAGCAAGAATGTGGATCCGTTCTCTCTTTCCACCCTTATGTGGGTTCCAGGGATCGAACTCTGGTCATCAGGCTGTGTAGCAAGTGCGTATACCCCTGGGCCATCTTTTTAAATAATTGTTTCAACATGTAGAGCAGGCTGGCCTCGAACTCATAGATCTGTGTGCCTCTGGCTCCCAAGTGCTGGGATTAAAAGCATTCAAACACTACCACCTGGAAACACTTTTTTTTTTTTTTTTAAAGTGTGTGTATGTACCACATGTGCAAGCTGCACACATGCCAGGACAGGTCAGAGGTGTGCATAGGTCAGAGAACAGAGGACAGCTCTCAGGAGGATTCTTCTGGCATCCAAGTGTTAAACTCCAGTGGTGAGATCTATGCACTGGGGCCACGGAGCCCTCCTCACTGAGTTGTACCAAGATTTTAAAAACCATTGAGTGGTAATTAAAATCCTACTTAAGCTTTTAAACTTTTTTTTGAGACAGGGTTTCTCTGTGTAGCTTTGTGCCTTTCCTGGATCTCACTCTGTAGCCCAGGCTGGCCTTGAACTCACAGAGATCCGCCTGCCTCTGCCTCCCGAGTGCTGGGATTAAAGGCGTGCGCCACCACTGCCCGGCTAAACTTTTTTAAAAGTACATTTAGCTCATATTTTAAGGTCATTATGGGCTGTTCTAATTTTCTTCTAAACTTTATATTTTGAATGTTCTGTACCACTTTAAAGTACTTGGAAAAATTTTTGTAGTCTAAAAAATAGGATGCTGTTTACAGCGAGTCTTGTATGAAAGTAAACGAGAGAGGAGAGAGAGAGAGAGAAATCTCTGCCAAAGGCTGTGAGGGTGACATAGGCATGGTTAAGAGCAATAAGTGTATGAGAATTCCTAAAATTGGGCACTTTGAAATTAGTTAAGGTTATTCAGAATAAAGGATCACCCACTTCTTGCCAGACTGAAGGTAGTTATACTAGTAGTAGTAACTTAACTTTAAGCGTCATCAGGCAATGCCTATATTCAGGATTCCCATGCCATCTGGGGCCAGGTTCTGTCCTCTTGGTGTTCTCGAGGATTAGCTAAGATGATAGGGAGAAAGTTCTTAGCACTAGCCATGGTTTGAATGCTCAGTAGACATACCTTTAGTAATAATCTTGTAAGCTTTTCCTTACCCTGCAGTTATTTTTAAGTATAACATGGAGTTCACACCTCTGGCAAGAGGAAGACATTATCTGGTTTACCCAAGATACAATTGTAAATCCAGTTGAATTGTCTCATGTCTCATGTTTTACATACTTGTTTTCTGTTAATGAATCCAGGTAACTCCATTTCCAAGTACTGGATTTATAAATGGGTTTACATCTCCGACCTTCAAACCTGCAGCGTCTCCTCTGACATCACTCAGACAGTATCCTCCTAGAAGCAGGCAAGTTTCCAATGGTGTTTCGATGCTCACGAGCTTCATTTTCACTGTCCCAGGTTATCTGTACTGAGAGATCTGTGTATCCACTAAGAATGCTCATCAGAGATGAAACTTAAAACTGTAATCTATATAAAGACTACACCCCAAAGCTGGCTGCCAGGAGTAAGGAAGAGATTCTCTTCAGAGAAGCCTTTGGGGGCAACTTTTGCAATGTGTTCATTAAGTAGGAGCAGATCTTGACACATTTCACATTAGCATGCTCATTCTATACTCCTTGATCGTGTTATAACTCAGCGTATACAAACATCTCATTTGCAGGAATCCTAGTAAGTCTCATCTGCGCCATGCGATTCCTAGTACAGAGAGAGGGCCCGGGCTGCTAGAAAGTCCTTCAATATTTAACTTCACTGCAGATCGATTAATTAATGGCGTCCGGAGCCCACAGACGAGGCAAGCAGGGCAAACTAGAACACGAATACAGAACCCTTCAGCTTATGCCAAGAGAGAGATTGGAACTGGGCGTGTGGAGCCAAGTAGTCTTGAATCCTCTCCTGGTTTAGGGAGAGGAAGGTAAGTCACATGCATATTTTGTCAAGCAGATATTATGTACCTATCATGAACTACTAATACTTTGCATTTTAATTTAGATGTTTTCTAATATCCTAATTCATTTCAGAAAAATCAAGTAAACATCAAAGGTTTCCCTTAATTCCTCAGGAATGTTGTTGGTTTTAGAGCAGAGACTTAAATGTGTTTTTTGTTTTTGTTTTTTGTTTTCTTAAAAACTTGACATTTTCTTTCATAACACTACAGCTGGCATGTAAGAGCTGTCCAGTGTCTAACCTCTGCTCATCCTGACTACAGTCTCACCTGGAGTTAGCCCTGGCCCTCTAGTCGCTGGTCTTGGTAGAGGTGGCCTCCAAGGTGTGTTCCCCAGGTTCCTGTTCTTGCTTCTTTACAGCTGGTAGTAAGGAGGGCTGAGCATGTAGGTCAGCTATAGAGTGCATGCCTAGTATACAAAGTCCTGGATCAAAGCCTAGTGCTCCACAAAAATCAAATGAAGTGGGATTGCACTGGCAGCAGGCTATAGTTGGCAGATACAAGAGTTTGGTAGCCTGACAAACCAGCATTGAAATTCCATTTCTGCTAAACTTACTTATAAACCAAAGCTGCTGTTGTGAGCCAGTGCCTTTGGGCACAGTATTTCCATCCTCAGGCAGGTAGTTCTTAGAGTCTTGGTGTTTTCTTGTCATTCCCTGGGGTCCTTCCATACACTGTGAATGTAAACTACTGTACTTTCCATTTCTTCTCCCTGTGACCTCTAGTGCAGTTTCTTCTTTCTTGATCACTGTCTTGTCTTCGGCCGTTATACCTCCTCTACAGAGATGACATTAGAAGACATAGGTGGGTCTCAGCGTTTGCACCCTACCCAGTGTTGAGGGCCACTTGCTAATGGGATGAAGCCTGTCAGGATCTTCCTCGGACAAACGCTGAGCAAGAACTCAGCCTATCCAGGTTTTTTTCCTTTAACCTACCTTGAAAATTTTAAGTGGGGGCAGGGGGAAGTCCTCAGTTTTCCATACATAAATATACAGCATGATTAGTTGAATCATTGAGATTATTGAAACTCAAAATGTTGATTTCTCTTCTGGGTACAGAACAAAGGCACACCCCCAAGATATGGCAGGTGTGGGTCTAGACCACCCCAATAAAGCAGGTATCACAGCAAAGTGAGTGACTTGGGGTGCTAAAGGTTGGGATGGGTGTGCAGTGCCCAAGAATAAGACACTAGTGTCTTTTTTCTTTGTTTTACAAAGCATGTGCTGCTGTTTATTTACTCACAGAATTTTTACATTAGGAGTCAGAGCTCTCCTCCCCTGCTGCTGTCTAATCACCAGTTCAAGTTTCAACCTCTTGTTGTCCATCCACACCATTGGTAAGACCTGGGTCAGCAGGAGATCTATCTCAAGAAACCATCTTTTCTCTGATCTGTATGAGACAGCTTCTCAGCCTTTGAAGGGGAATGAGGTCACAGTCAGAAAGCTCTTGAGGCTCACTGAAGCCCAAACTCTTGTAACTGTTGCTGTCTTGACCTCTTCCCATTGATCACAGGCGTTTTAGCAGCACCTGAAGTGTGGGTCCTTTCCAGAAGGCAGTCAGTTGACTTTGTCTTTCAGAAGGATCACTGTTGTCCATGAAATGTAGTTTCTTATTTGTGTGCGGGGTAAATAGGCTACATGCATCATGTTATTTATCAACTTTGGGTCTTGCTTCTCAAGTCCCATGCACCTTCATTTTGAGGACAGTGTCTCTTATGGAACTGGAGCTCACCAGTTAGGCTGGTTGACTCCAGGGTTCCCCTTTCCTGAATACCCCAACACTGGGATTGTAAGCATGCCCACTTGGCAGTTTTATTTTTGAGAGTCTATGATGTTTCTCTAAAGTTCTTATGTGTGTACAGACATACGTGTTTGAATGATGCACGTGTCGAGACCAGAAACACTGCCAGCCATCTTCTTCTATTACTTTCCACCTTGTTTTTTGAAACGGGGTCTCTCACTGAACCTGGAGTTGACAACTAGGCAGATTTTGCTGGCCACTGAGCTCCAGGGATCTATTTCTGTTGTTCCCTGTGCATACTGTGGTTATAGATGCAGCCATGGCACCTGGCTTTTATGTGCCCTAGGGATCCAAGCTCAGGTCCTCATGCTCGCATGACAGGCAATTTACAAACTAAGCATCTCAGTCCCAGTGCCTAGGTGAGTTCCCAGGCTCTAACTCAGTTTTCATGCTTGAGCAGCAGGCATTTTATGACTATCTCTCCAGCCCCTATGAAGTATGTTTCTTAAATAGTAGGACCTAAAAGTTGAAATTAGCTTTTGACCCATGACTGCAGAATGCATATTGTGTTAGTTTTTGTCAACATGCTATTAATCTTGTTATGTATTTCCATCAGAGCTCTTGAATGGCCAGATGCATTGGCATCAAATAATAATCTGGTCCTCAGCTCCAGGGGGTGGGGGGGTGGGGGGGAGATAATAATCTGAAAGAATCTTTCCCTTGAGTAACACATTTTCAGTACACTCTTAAAACATTCAGTAACCATGTCATAATAGTCACCAGCTACAGTAGTCCTGGTAGAGAGTCAGCCAATCTATTAAGCTAGTCATTGTTAAGTCCTAGATCGTGTCTTCTTTAAGTGGGAAACTATTTGACTTGGGGAAATCGCTGGGTCTTCTGGGTAGCTCACTGCAGCCTCTGCCGCAGTGCCCGCTACTTCACTTGTGCTTTGGTGTAACAAAAGTACTTCTTTCCTGAATGTCATGTGCCAACCGCTGTCAGCATCTACAACTTCCTTGTCTCTCTTAACCCTCACAGGGTTAAAAAGAGGGAACCTGCTAGCCATTGGACTTGGTCTCCAAGAATACTGTGGCTGGTTTGGTCTTCTGTGTGGGTTCCTGGAAACATCCTCTCTAACGAACAGGAAGGTCACCTGGCTCTCTTGTCATCTACGTATTCACTGGCTGATAGTGTGATAGGTGTTCAGCTCTCTGCCTCTGACATGTCTTCTCACTCAGCTTAATCATTTCTAGATTTTAAGAGAAAAACCTGTGACTCTTCTTTTCACTTAAACATGTGTAAGCCACTGGATAATTCATTTCAGTATTGTGGAAATGTTTGTTTGGCTGGGGCTGCCACTTGTGAAAGTTAATAGCCATGAAGACAACAGTGGAAGAGGAGGGAGAGTCTCTTTGCTTTTAGTGCAGCTGGAGAGTTTAATTTGAAGAATTTGAAAAAAATTCTGTTTCCAGCGATGGCGCCAACATCTGTGGAGCTGTGGTAGGTTGTGAGACAGGCCACAGGCACCATGGCTTGGTAGAGCTAACACTGGCCTGGGACCCATCAAGGACAAAAGCTACTCCAACCATTTTTATACCAAATCGGTTAATGAAGACTGAGAACTCAGAGGGAGCATTGAATAACACAGAGCTAGTGACATCAGGTGGCAGCCACAAACCCAAATGGTCATGTTTGGGGTTCTAAGGCTAAAATCTTGAGAGAAGGGAGCCTGGACCACAGATCTCTTGTGTTCAACAGGTACAGTGTAAAGAGAGTGTAAAACTAAAGAGTAAATTCCTGTGTCCTCCAGCCCTTGTTAATAAAAGCTTAACAAAGCTTCCTGTCAGAGGAAAAGCAGTGTTTGCAGAATCCTAGCCACCTTAAAAAAAAAAAAAATGAAATAAAAAGGTAGGGCTGAGACTAGATAGTATCTTGCTAACCAATATGTTCTGCCTCTTGGTGACAGTCACTGTCAGTCTCCCAACCAATATTTTGTGCTTCAGGTAGCCACTGGAAAAGGGTTATGTTCTTACCAAAGAGACCAGGCCTTGTACTAATGAGAGAATCTCACTCTCTTCTCTACAAAGGATCCGGTTTCCACTTAATCTGTGACCTAAGTAAGGATTTGCACACCTCACTTATGAATGAGTATAGCTTCAGTCCTTGTTTCTGAAACTATGGACTGATGAAAGCAGGATTAGTGAGTAGTTTTCCTTCTCTCTCCATCATATGCCCTGTGTCCAGAGAGCCTATGCAGAAGCAGGAGGGGTGATCTAGTTCCTCCTTCCTGAAGGACCTGATCTTCCACAGAGTTTTGCATTTCCTCTTCTATTGTTTTTTCCTTAAGAGTGTGTTTACTCATCAACTTTTTTCTATTGGTCTGAAGCACTAAGAAGTTGCTATAGAGCCCTCAAGGCTTCAGTCATGTATCTGCTACCCTTGTGCGTGCCAAGGTCAGTAATAGTAAAAAAACTCCAAATGCCAGCTGGGATCTGTCTTAGATACAGAGCAGAAGCATGCCCATGTGGGATCTAAAACCTGCGAGCTCCCAGTATCCCAAGTGCAAAAACTGCATGGTGCTGGGACCGTGCCTCTGCCTGTGTCTCTGCTACAACAAACCACACACTGTGAGCAGCAGTCCTTTGGCTGTGTCTTCTGTCTGCAGTCACTTTCAAGGGATGGACACTGAGAGCATGTTCCAGGACGTCCTGTCATTCCATGGGGTTACTGCACTTGGAGCTCCAAGTGGTCTATTGATGTGCTCTAACAGCAGCTATGCATTTTGTTAGGCTCTGCTGACAGGGAGCCACTGTTGTTAGATGGTGTTGGTGCACAGACACCTACAGTGAAGCTAGCCCACTGTGGAGCCTGCCTGTGGTCCTAAGGCAGCAACTGTAGCACAGATGTTCACAGTGCCCATGCCATACCAGAACTTGTCACCTCTCATCCGAGTGCCCAGAGGCCTGGCCATGATGGTACTCAGGGCCCTGTTCCAACAGGTGACTGTTTCATGCCCACCTTTATGGCATAATACCTCATCTGTGCTCAGGGATTTAGCCCCTACTAAGCTAGCTCAGCAGAAAACCAGACTCCGTTTCCTTCAGGAGAGTCAGTTTTCTGCTCGAGACAGTCTGGATCCACTCCAGAACCAAAAAGGTTTGTATCCTAGAGGCAAGCCAGAGGGTCTTTAGAGCCTCCCTCAGACCTCTTATTCTAATAGGAACACTTCAGACAAAAGCATGTTTTTATTTTCTATAAATAAAGAAATTAATAATATCTAAATTCCTTTTAAGTAGATAATGCATAGCCTTTGGGGAGTCTGTGCAGTTAAAATGATAGAAGGATAAACAAATAAAAATGAAGGTGCCATTTGAGATTCATGTGTAGCTTGTTAAACCACATAAACCCATCCAGGAAACTGTAAATACGGATTCTGTGGCTCACTGTACTGCTGCAGGGTACAGACTTCCAGCCTTGCTGCCCAGTGTCTGGCTGCTTGCTGATGATAAGGAAGGCAAGCCTGGGTTTTAGGGCACTTTCAGGATTTAGAGGTTCTTATGTGGCTTTTGCAGTAAGGGATAATCGTGGTTTTTTACTAATGTTTTAAATCATTCACCTATAGAGTTTGATGTCATATTTTGTATATATATCTTATCATTCCGGCTGAAGGGACAGTTAAACATTCAAATCTTAAAAATTCTAAGTAGCCAGTAGATAAGTTGTTACAATAATGATTTTTCTATTATCTGTCTGGATATCTAACTTGATGATTTACTGTCCACATTTGGATTTTGTTGTTTATACTTTTGTTTAATACAGTAAGACCATCTTGTTATATAATTTTATGCAGGCTGATCTTAAGCTTGTCATCTTCCTGCCTCAGTAACCCCAATATTAGAACTGCAGGCATGTGCTATGATGCCTGGGTTTTGATTGTCTTTTTAAAGTTGACTTTTGGAATCAGTTTCTTCATGAAAGATTAAAAATATTAACGACTGACTGAATTGATGCATACTGCTTTGAATATATGAGAAAACATAAGCTTGGCAAATTTTCCAAGTAAGGAAAAAAATAATGGTCTTTTTGCTTTCTATTCCTAGGAAAAATTCCTTTGGCTATCGAAGAAAAGAGAAGAGAAGTTTACAGTGAGTACATAAAGTGGTGTGTGTGTCTGTGTGTGTGTGTGTGTGTCTGTGTGCGTCTGTGTCTGTGTGCGCGCGCGCGTGCGTTCACACTCGTGCATTCACACTCCTGCCTGTGTGCACTCACATGAACTCGTACACTTGGATACGTAAAAGCCAGAAAGAGACTTCAGGCATCTCATCAGTGTCTACCTTATTGTCTTGAGATAGTCTCTTACTGCACTGGAAGCCCACTGCTTGAGGTAGGCTGGCTGCCAGTGAGCTCCCTAGATCATTCTGTCTCCACCCATCAGTGCTGCAGTTCCAGACACATTGCTGAGTTTATCTTTTTGCCTGAGTGCTAGGGATATGAATTCTAGTCCTTATGTTTGCAGAGCAAGCAACTCTGTTCACCAAACCATCTCTCTAGCCCCAAATGCTTATTTTTACAAGACATTTAAATCTAATAGTAAGCAAACATCAGTGTTAACTAAATGGATTAAGGATAAGATCTGAGGAGGAACATTGCAAAAAAACTTTAATGTGATATCCTTAAGGTAATAACTGATATTTTTGGCCTAAAGAAGAAAGGATTGTGTAGTTTTTAAAAATACTGATGACCAGCTGGTTTATGGTGCTGTGAACAGTTACAGGTGTAGAGTCTACACAGCGTGGAGAACCGATTACCAGCGGAGAAAGTGGATTATAAGCAGGACTTTCCCATCCACTGGGAACATCTAAGACTCAGAGTGGATGCTAAAACCTTAGCTAATAGAAGGCATCTTGCCATAGGGAGTTTGTAGCTTCAGAAGTGCAAGGTGCAACAGCCAGACGAATTTGTCTCCCTTTGTGGCCCCGTGAGCAAAGGGTTAGTTTGTACCTCGGGACAGTTGAGAATAATCACCTTTTTCTCAACAGGAAGCACTCTTTGGCTTCTCTCTGGCTTATCTGACTTTCTAGTTACTGCTTTTGCATTTGGACACCAACTACTTTTGTATTGGTGAAATTATTAAGGCCACTCCACATAGTTAAAAGGAAGATTTATTTAGTGGGTGACTTACAAATGAAGGATAGGTAGGTCACAGGGTCTGGGGAAGGTGTATCGCAGTCCAGCGGTGTTCTCTGGAGCTCTGCTTAGTCAACCTCCACCGTCTAGGGTCCAGGAACTGAGAGAGCACTCGCCCATCCAGGTCTCGGGTCTCCAGACGCCTCCCTTGGCCCCGCTTGTAGGCGTGACAGTTGCCAAAGTCTCAATGGGGTTGGAACTTCCAGATCCAAGCTGGAATGGCTACCACTACACTTTTGTATTTGGCCACCATTATTAAATGAAGTAAGGGTTGCTTTGAACAAGCTCTGTAAGATCACATTTGATCTGATTACCAAGAAGGCTACTAAGAGAGCAGTTGTGAGGCACATAACCAGGTAAACTTCAGCTAAAAAATTTCCATTACAGCCTGAATTTGTCACCTTAGATACATTTCATCCTTTAACTTGCTTACATTTGAATTTTTTTAATATTACATTTGTGTGTATGTGTGTGTGTGTGCATGTGGACATACTTGGTGCATATATATGAGGGTCAAAGGACAACTTATGGGAGTGTGTTTTTTTCTTTCTACCATGTGGGTCCCTGGGGAGTAAACTTAGCAGGAGGCATCTTTGAATCCTCTTGCTGGCCCACTGCTTGCATTTGAACTGCATGCAACATTTATAGACTTTCCAGACAGATGTGACAGCTGGAAGATTCTTTGCCTTGCTTTTTGTGCTACCCTTGTCTCTCCACACTTGTGTGACCTTCTGGGGTGTCATTGTGTTGCAGAGCAGTCAGACTCAGTCTCCAACACCACCAAAGCCTCCATCACCAAGTTTTGAACTGGGGCTGTCCAACTTCCCCCATTACCTGGAGCTGCAGGCAATTTGAAGACAGAGGACTTGTTTGAAAAACAGGCTTTCCAGCTTGATCATAGGATCTTCAAAAGAAAGAGTAAGCTATGTGTTACAGCTGTAAAGTTTGCTGATGTTTTCTAAGCACTGATGTTGTGCAGCGACCTGGCCCGAGTTCTTTACACACATAAAAGGAGAAAGGAATTGAAAGAGGTTTAAGGTTTGGGTGAATTTGTGTTGCTCACTTGGTGGAGCCAGGTCAGCCGCCCTTCTCTTGCCGTCTGCTAAGGTTGCTGTGGCACCTATGCTGTACACATGCATAGATGAATTGTTGCTGTTGACGTTTAAAACCCTTTTTGTTTCACGAAACAGAATAAGATACAAGAGTCTGCATTACACCAGACATAATCTACATAGTGTTAGCAGCCAGAAGCTTAGAGTCACTTTGTTGTCGTCTGGTGATTTCAGGCAAACTCTAGGCTGCCCCAAGGTCGTTCACTGCAGTCTCAGTGAACGTCACCACTGCTAGTCTCAGCTGAGCTACTCAAGTCTGAAGAGATTCCTTCCCAGAGCTCCTGCAATACAGTTAGCTAACAGCTTGGCAGTGGGATTTGCCCCCTGCCAGTAGCAGTGTTCAAGGCTCTGGGACATGCAGAAAAAGGAATTTGTGCCCAGTTACTAAAGTATGGCTGAGTGCCAGCCTGGTGCGGTGGGGTGGGCTTGTAGAGTAGTCCTGGCTCTAGGCATTCCTTATGGTGCAGTTATCAACTGTGGCCGTACATCAGATGGTACATCTGTCTTAGGCGGGGGGTCGGGGGGCACCACTCCACAGCCAAGTGTAGAGCCACAGTAGTGGCTGCAGTAGTTAAGGCAGGTGACTTTGCTACTACAGTATCTTGAGACTAAGGTCAGGTAAAAAGTTGAGTCTTTTCATGTTGAGAAGTGGTAATTGCTGCTGTTTTTAGCCATGGAAACTATGCTTTCCAAGAGTCCATATTATCTAGTAAGGGATGTTAGAATTAGGATGTCTTAGAACTTACAAGTCTCAATGTCCATATGAATAATTTCCAATTGCCTTATAAAACAGTAGAGAATTATGCATTTCAACAGTTATGAAGTCTTGTTTTCAAGTTATGGTCTCCCTTAAGTGATAGGTAAATAACACTAGCAGCCCTCCTCAGTTTCACAGACAGTTGCTGCTTTGAATGTACTTGAGTTTCTGTGCAAAGCCCTTCTTGAAGAATGAATTACTGCTTTCTGAAAGGCAGGGCCTGGCTCTGTGCCAAATTACACAGTCTCTGCTGCTGCCAGCATTGATGCATCTGCAAGAGCTACAGAAAACTTGAGACATTAGGCCATAGAACCCCTCCTTGCTTGACATAGAGTTTGTGACTGTTTGTAAAGTGTCATATGTGTCGGTTTAAATAGAGGCAGAGTTGAACATATGTTGAATGTGAGCATGCTTTTACAAATAAGAAGTCGTTGGCTGCCCTGTGTTTTAGCAAGCTAGGTCCCTTTCATGTGAGCAATCCTAAGTCCCTCTGGTTCTCAAGCCAGCAGAACCTCACCCTAGCCCCACATAAGAGGGTAAATTGTGCCATTCTCCCAAAGCTGCACTTCCAGCTACTTTGTTACCTTTGAACTTTTACCTGCTTTGAAAAGAAAGTGTCTTTTTATATTTAAACTTATAACCAATTGTTTACTTGCTTTAAAATCACATCCTGGGTTAATGACATATGAGTAAACTTGTATGAATTACAGCTGCACTGAGCAGGTCATTGATGGAGCAATTTCTCATTCACTCAGGTCTTAGCTTAGTGACCTTGCCTGTTAAATTGGGTAAAGCAGGTTTGTAGGCCTGCTTCAGGGGTGGGTTTGTGGATTCAGGTGAGAGCTCCTGTGGGTGTCTTCCACCTACCACCAAGCGCTTATTTTATGTGGGTGTGGATTCATCAGTCTTTGTTTTGGATTAGTGACACCAGTGAACCATAGTGTACTGTCTTGGTAATTCCGTCCCTGCCTGGGGGAGCCCTGACGTGTCAGATGAGTAAGGTGTGTTTGGAAGCTGTTCACTTAAGACAAGCTTACAGATAATTACAGTGCATTTGCTGAGAGCAAGAGGGCTGAGTGCTGGGCAACAGTTAACAACTCAAAATGTTGTGTTTGCTGGAGGCTTCTTCTCCTATGGCTTTGTGCTGGGACTTGGCAGTTTGTTGGTAGGACCACTGGTTCTGTTGGTTTGGAGGGTGGATACACCATTCGGCATCAGTCAGTCAGGGGGCTGGGAAGCAGGCTCTCCAGGTGGGTTAGAGATTGCCATGTTTTAATGGTTAGGCCCTTAACTTCTTGGGCAAAGATCTAACAGCTCGTAAATTGCTACTTTAATGATTTCAGAACCTCAGTGCAGATGCAAGCACAAACACCGTTCCTGTAGTGGTCCCCAGAGAGCCTTCCGTGGCAGCACCCTGTGCTGTGTCAACAGCATTTGAACGGTCCCCTTCCCCAGCCCATTTACCCGAGTAAGTATCAGTGTTCTACCAGCCCTCTGCCGTGTACAAGTGGAATGACTGTAATGTTATACATGATTCTTAAACCAGATGGCATTTTTCACAGGGATCCCAAGTGGCAGAAAAGCAGAGGGAAACCCACAGTGTGGACAGACTCCCTTCTACCCCTACTACAACTGCATGTAAATCAGTGCAGGTGAATGGAGCAGCAACAGTAAGTGCTTTGCCTGCCTTCCACAGCACTCAGGTGTCCTATATAGGTCCTGCCTCAGCCTGTGTTTAGTCATTCTAATTTGATTGGTTTTTATTTGTGTGTGCCTTCATTTCTCTGTACCACATTGCTGAGCCTCCTCTCTATTTCAGTTACTGTCTCTCAGATAGTAACAAGGTCCCAACTCTGTCCTGTATGGAGGTTGATCATTTCTGCATTTACTGTGTGTATTGTATATATGAAAAAGAATTAAGCAGAATGACTAAAAAGAACAACATGGTGTCCTTTTTGCCTTGTTTAAATCCCAGTGTTTCTGCTAGGTATGGTGGCTCAGGCCTTTAGTCCCAGTGCTTGGGGGACAGAGCAGGACAATGGCTGCAGGTTTGAGGCCCCTGGTTTACATAGCAGGTTGCCAGCCAGGGATCCACAGTGATGCAGTGAATCCTCAGGTCTGGTAGTTTGTGTCTGTCCTTGATGATCTAGCATCTCTTATCCGGATTTGCATCTTCCTCAGCTTGGTGTTGAGGTAAGTCTTTAAGTTAAAATTGCATTAGGTATGGTGGCACGCACCTGTAATCCCAAGACTTAGGAGGCAGAAGCAGGAAGATCAAATTTCTACAAGCTCTGTCTAAGTGCCAGACACAGTAAGACTCCATCTTAGACTTAGGAAGTGGAAGCAGGAGGATCAGGAGTTGAAGCGTAACTCACACACTGAGGCCTGCACTATATAAGATACTATCTCAATAAACAAATAAATGAATAAGACTCACAGGACCACTGTGCCACACCATCGCAGTTTATTCCCTCTGTAAGCAGAGCATTTGCAGTGTCCTGTCTTGGTCAAGGGAAGCAGGGTTTGTACCTTTTTTTCCCCCCTTGAGCCTCTTAAGCTCCCATATTTCTCAAGAGCGCTTAAAGGCTTCATGCTGGGCAGAGTTTGGTTACCATTTCATGTTGTTAGTCGTGTTAGAGGGGTTAGCTCTATAGTATCTTGGGAGGAAAAGTGTACTGCAAGGGAAGGAGTGGTTTTTTTGTTATGTTTTGTTTTGTTTTAACCAAAACATCTGTGTTTTTTAAGCTTAAAAAAAAAACAACCATGATTAGAAAAATGAATGTATTTTCTTTTCACAGAAACTTAGCTTTATAGAGTCTAGACAAACAAATAAAAAGCCAGAATCTAACATAAGTCAAGGAAATCCATTCATGCTTCAGGCTCCTCTTCTCGAGGAAGCAGCATGGTTATATTATTCCTCTTTAGTAATCCTTTGTCCTTGTTGAGTAATTTCAAACTCTGTGACTTATTCTAGCACCAACTGACAAAGTCATCAAATCCTAGAAATATACCAACAGTTGTGTCTGAATTAGGGTTTTTATTGCTGTGAAGAAACACCATGAACATGGCAACTCTTACGAAGGAAAACATGTAATTGGGTGGCTTACAATTGAGAGGTTCAGTCCATTATTATCATGGCAGGACATGGCAGCGTGCATACAGACATGGTGCTGGAGAAGGAGCTGAGAGTCCTACAACTTGATCTTCAGGTACAGGAAGTGAACTGATCTAGGTGAAGCTTGAGCATAGGAGACCTCAGAGCCCACCCTTACAGTGGCACACTTTCTCCAACAAGGCCACACCTCCTAATAGTGCCACTCCCTGTGAGCATATGGGGGCCAATTACATTCAAACTATCACTAGTTGCTCCATCACAGTGAGAATTCTGATTCTATATGCTTGTCCACAGGCTAGTGACAGGAGCTTTGATGATAGTCATTTTAGCTGCCAGGAACATGCCAGAAGTTGCTGCTGGATTTTGTGAATGTTTTAAAAGTAAAAATACCCATGAAGATGGAATTTTACTTAAAATTAAAGCTTTATTTTATGTAACTTCATTCCTGTCACTCTGTACCCATAATCCCACATTTTGTGTTTCCAGGAATTGCGAAAGCCCAGTTATGCAGAGATTTGTCAGAGAACGAGTAAAGAGCCTCCATCCTCCCCATTGCAACCCAAAAGAACAAAAGCCAAACACTGTCACCTGTGGGAAGGAGGAGAAGAAGCTCACTGAACCTGTGGAGAGATACAGAGAGCCCACTGCCCTCAAGTCCACTCCTGGGGTCCCCAAAGATCAGAGGAGACAGCCTGGGCGCCGACCCTCGCCTCCAGCTGCTGGGAAGCGTCTAAACAGGGAACAGAACACTCCCCCCAAGTCTCCTCAGTGAAAGCCGGATGCCTGGAGGGGTCTGGAAGAGCTGTATTCACCACAAACGAAGCTCTCCCACTCAGTTCGGAATGAGCCGCTGGTTAGGAGCTTGCAGTGTCTGTGAGGCCCATGGGATGCCTGCAAGTTATTTTCCTTCTGTGAGTCGGATTTTCCCCCTCTTGAAAAAAAATCTATTTTTCAGGATTTAATTATATAATATAAACCTTATTTTAGGTTGGTGCTTAACTGGAGGTGACGCAGAAGTCTGTTTTTCAGGATAGAAAATGTATTTATCCTAACAAATGGATATTTTTTATTAAGCCTCCACGTGGCTCTGAATGCAAGCTATATATGAGTTTTTCTAAATTAAGGGAACTATGCTACTTCATTTTTTTTTTTAAACAACTGGTCTGCAAGTGCATATGGGTAGGGTGTCCCCCACAGATGGATGAGGGCTGATGGCGCAAGCAGGGCAGCCTTGGCCTCACAGAGCAAGGGACTGGCAATGTCAGGGCACTGGCATACTGGCACAGGAGCTGTGTTTTCATCTAAACCGTTAGTTGACAGGAAATCTAGCTTTAAAAAAGATACCTATGTATATACAGTTCTTTTTGACCTCGTGGGCAGAAGGACCTGCAAAGAAACACCTAGAAAGACCTGAACCTTTGAGTTTGGATGTCTGCGAGCAAGTAACCAGCTTCTCACTCCAGTTCCAAGTGGCTATTATGTAAAATAAATTCAAAGCACATTGTGAATAGAACCTAGATGGAAATAGAAACTCTGTTGCCCACTGACATCATACCATGAAGTTACACCATGATGTTTTGGTCCCTGTGAGCAGGCTACCTGGCTCCCAGCCTCCAGTGCTTGCTCTGTCCGTGTCCCCCCACGCATTCTTGCTGGAGAGTCGTGTCTTAACCAGCTCTGTATGGATGTCTTCCTGTACCTCTGCTTCGGCACGTGGATTTAGAAGTACCTAGCCGTGAGAGAGTGGTGTTTGTGGTCCCCCCTCTGGCTGGTGGAGGACAGAATCCTTGCTCTTTTTACCTCCAAGACGAGGGTCTCACTGATTCTTTCTAAGAAGCGCTGCTGCACTTGTGAAGAACAAGGGTGCAGTAAAGTTAGCAAGTTATAATAAAGTTACAGATAAATTATTTTGTTTTAAAATGCCTAAAATTTTTCTTTAAGTATTCTAAGCACCAGACATTAAAATAGTTCCTGCTAAGTGTAACCATACAGCTTATTCACAAAATGCTATTTAATAAGACTGAAGTTTGTTTTGTTTTGTTTTTTTTTTTTTTTTGTTTTTGTTTGTTTTTGGTTTGGTTTTTTTTTTTTTCCCCCCGTTTTGGGGTTCTTTTTGTTTTTGTTTTTTTAAGAAAAAATGATTTCCATCCAATATTTAAAGACTTGAATTTTATTTAAACTTGAAAATGACTTTGCCTTAACTTTTGTATAAGACAGCTTAGAGCTCACGGAGACCGGCCCCTGGGGTTGGTGGGAGTGGATTGGTTACTCAGTCACCGTGCGGATCTCCTGGTGGTGGTTTTGCTGAGTACACATACTGTTGTACAAGAACTCCAGTGGTTTTTGTAACATACCTTACAGATCTTCAACAATTGATCTTTTTCAAATTGTTGAAAAATCCTGTAAATGCAAATAGTCGCTACTGTGTTAAATCTGTGCACTTGGGAGTGTACTCTGCCTGTAGTGTAAATAATCAGAACATATGAGAAAGGTACCCTACAGAGAAGAATCTGATAAAAAATTATTGATATATTTATAATGTTACTGTTGAGCTGGATGTAGATAAACTAAATGTTGTGGTTTGAGTATTATTTTAATGTGTTAAGGTTTTTCTTTTCCCCTTATACTGGTGTGTTGAACTGATTTTGCCTCTTTGCTGCAAAAGGAAATGGGAAGTCTTATTAAAAGCCTTTGGATGTTTTCATACTCTTAAAAAGTATGTAAGTACATACTAATCATATCTGATGTTTAAGAGTTGAAGGAGAGTATAGAGAGCAGAGACTGGCAGATCTTCCAAGGAGAGTAAAAAACAGAAATGTACTAATTAAAATCATACTTTGCTAAGTGATTTATCCTGCAGAGGCAAAGATGCCTGATGCATGTGACCATTTCCTTCAGAGCAGCTGTCATTCAGTTACATAGGAATATACGCAGTGCTGTTTCAAATGCCTGTGAAAGGAACATAGGATGAATTTCCTTGTAGATGTCACATCACTGACAAAAAAAAAAAGAAGAAGAAGAAGAAACAACCAGCCTCTTGAACCCACACTAGCAGATACCGTCTATCTGGAAAGGCGAGCCTGAGGCCTCAGGTCCTTCCCATCACATCTTTCCTGGAAGAGGGGCCAGATTATGATCAGCATCCCTTATCCCCAAGGGTGCTCTCACAGAGGATCCTTGGGTTTTAATGGGAAGTCCTTTCCCCAAAAGCTGAGCACATTGAGCACGAAGCGTGTGGCAGAGCAGCTGTAGATGCGTGCTGGCTGCTGGCTGGAGTAGGCTCACTGGCCGTATGCAGAGCCAGCTGGGCATGTGCACAAGGTCGGGACACTGTAATCACTGCTTAGCCAGTGACAGCCTGGCACCAGGATCTAAAGCCTTGCTCACATGTGATTTTTTTTTAATAGCACTCTTTTTCAGGAAGCAAAGGTGATATGCCAAATAGCTGTTGATGTCAAAACAGAGACTTCCTGATCCCTGAGGTTTTCCACTCAGAAAACAATGGAGTTATCACAGTAGGAAGCTGTGGAGGGCGCATGCAGACTCTTGCTATGTCACATACAGCAAGCGTGATATGTGGTTTTCATAATCTATTTTTTAAGTTTACTCATTCCTTTCAGTATCTCAAAGTATAGAATCAGAGATACCACAGTCACAAATGACATTTTTAACTTGTAAAATTGTGTGATGATACTTAATTATCATATGGAAATATGGAATAGGAATCTGGCCCCATTTCACCAGACATGAATTTCAAGTGATTCCGCTCTCAGTAGTCAGTGTCCTGATGTCTCTGTGAATCCTTCCTGTCATTGCATCACTGGTTGCCACTGGTGGGTGGCAAAGGAAAAAAGAAAAAAAAAAGAAAAAAGGAAAAAAAAAGAGGAAAAAAGTCTTACATTGCTGTATTAGGGTTTCTGCAGTTGATATTTGAAAAACTGGTCCAGTTTGTCACAGCAGGCGACTGATGGTGCATACCTGTCTTTGTGTCCCCTTCAGTGAGCTGTAGTTGTGGGTTTGTGTGCTTTGTAGCCTGTTATACGGAAAGCAGCAGACATCGAAGATTCCAGGAGTGCTAACAGCTGCGAGTCACAGAACGGGAGTGTAACGTGGAAGCTTGCCTGAGGGTTTTCTGTTTCTGTTCTACTTTTCATTAAGACTGGAATCAAGCTTACATGTAAACTATCGGTAATTTAAGTTTCCTTTTGTCATTCAGTGTAAAACTGTCTAATTTGAAAAAAAATGTAGGTTATGAAAAATAAAAGATTTAGGCACTGTTCAATTTTTCTTTTGATTCTTTCAAATTAAAATTTTCTCAAGAATACATCTTTTTTTTTCTTTTTAAGATTTTGTTTCACTCTATTCCCATCACTCTGCATGAGGATGATAAACAGGGGCCCAAATATAGTTCAGGTTTTGAAGTCTTCCAGCCCCTCATGTAAGTTGGTCACCCACACTGTAAGATTGAAACATACAGCCTGTTGTATGAAGAACAGAACCCAGGTCCTCTTTCTGAAAGAGTACAAGTGCTTGTAACCACTGAGCCATCTCTCTAGCCCCCTCCAGTATATCTTTTTTGTTTTGTGTTGACCTGAAACTAGTTGTGTGGACCAGGTTGGTTGGAACTCCACTCTTCCTTCAGAGTTCTGGGATTCAGCATGCACCACCACACAGCTCCCAGTGTTTCTCAGTAGTGAGTTATTTCCCCCAGATTTGTGATGCCTTTGTTACCTCCCACTAACCACCTACATATCCTGGGTCCATCTAGGCTCTCTGTTTCTATTTCTGTGACACTATTTCCTGTAATTGACCTGTCTTCCATTATTCCCAAGAATTTCTCTTGTGCAACTCATCCCAGGTTCAGGTAGATGTGTCCCTGAAGGCGAGTTTTCCATCCCTGAGAATCTCTGTTCTACTTCCTGTATTTGCTGGTTACATGGTCTCCATGCACAGCACTGGCCACAGAAAATTAAGAGGAGATGGTATGTGACTTGGTTTGCTGTGCCTTGTGACGAAGCTCAGTGATTTGCAGTGATAATCACAGCACTGTGGATTGCCTGCTAGGCTTGGCTAGTGGTTCTGTTGATCAGCTGGTTAGACCAACCAGAAAACCAGGATGCTCTCTTCATGGCTCAAGGAGATATGCAAGGGCCAAACCTTGTTTAACATACATACGCAGAGAAGTTTGAAATTAACTGGCTCCTCCTTCCTTGCTTTCTCCATATCTTAACTTTAAGATCCTTTCCCAAGTCACTGGAGAAAACAGCGATAGAGTAGCACTGTAGACCGCTGACTTGGTCCAAGCAGTTCCTGAGCCAGGTAAGCAACGAGCTTACTTAGATTAAAGGCTGTGGGCTTTTCCTGAGACACCGGGGGCTGTAGGAAGGAAACTCAGAGAAGAAAAGCCCCTACCAGGTTCCCACTGATTAGAGGTTTCCCAGTGCTTAAAGATTCTTTGCTCTTGACTAAGTACATGCCTCCTTGGCCAAATGAGCCAAAATGAGCTGAGCCTGCCCTCACGGAGCTGGGAGGGTGGCCAGGCACAGGTGGTAGGGGGCTGTTCTAAGTGGGGTCCTGGAGGGTAGTGCTATTGTTGGAGTTGAACAATGATGAATGCCCAAAATGGACAGCTTGACCACAGGGTCAAGATGGCTGAACTAAGGAGGGCTGCCTGTGGTGGGGGAAGCATAGCCTCTAGGGGGAGCTGCAGCCTCCCGAGGAAGTGTCTGTCCCCTTTGTATGTTTGGGTGGAGAGGCCCAACAAGGACCCCCCAGGTTCTCCAGAGTAACAAACTGTAGGTGGAGTCTTGGGTGTGCTGTGTAAATACAGTATTCTGTGTTCAGTCTAGGAAGTTCTATCAAATGTCCCTGAGCAAAAAACTAGTGGGAGCTTCTACAAATAAAACATGGACTATGGTGGTTCTTGTCCTCAGGCCACAGTAGGACTTTTTAAGTTTTTCAAGACAGGGTTTCTCTCTGTATCCCTGGCTGCCCTGGAACTTGCTCTGTAGACCAGGTTGGCCTTGAACTCATAGAGTTCCACCTGCCTCCCACGTGCTGGGATTAAAGGTTTGCACCACTGCCAGCTTGGCAGTACTTCTTAAGTGTGTCCTTAGCATGGCCGTGGGAAGAACGCTTACTAAAATCTGTTTTCTGGCTCCATCCCAGGCTCACTGAAGAGGCCTAGAAATCTTGTGACCTGCTGTGGTTGGACCAGTTTGAATGATCTGGGGGGATGAAGGACTACAGTAGATTCCTGTGTTCTGGAGCACTGGGTGTCTTACATTGTGATTTGGTATTTGGTATCGTCCTTTTGTAATTCTTCAGACCTGCGATGTGCCCTGACACAGAAGCATTGGCTTTACCACATCTTATTCTAAGGATTGAGTTGTGAGGTCTTGAGAAAACCAGCAGAGAGCAGAGGGAACATGACAGAAGCAGAGGGTGGGGAAAGCCAGCTCAGCTTGTCCTTCATTCTACACATAATCTCCAACTCACCCCACACTTGTTCCTTCCAAACAGAGTTTGGGCTGCTAGGGATGGTCTATTGAGGCCTACACTGGTGGGAAGACCAGTCCCTAGATGTCGCCACCTCAGGTGTGCAGGGAGAACTCCTATTTAGTTGTCAGCTGTGTCTCTGGGCCCACCTAACCTAGGAATGACTATGGGACGGAAGCTGTGTCTTCAGTAATTGATTGGGCAGTCTTTTTCCTGGGGGTAGAATTTGAAAACAGTGCAGAACCCAGTACCCTCCTGTACAAAGCCTGCTCTGTGGCCATGTTTCCCAGGACCACTGGCATCCACATCAAGAAAAATACCAGAGTCGAATTTGCCAAGTTAAAGGACATAGCCTTCTGCTGGTCTGCCATGAACATGAGGTACTGTGGCATGCTCACCCAGCACACAGGCAGCTGTTAAGTGTCAGCAAAATGTGGCTTTGGCCAGAGTCTAAAAAGAATCAAGCAGCCCCATGGAAATCAGCGTGGGGAGTCTAGTTCATTTCTCTTTCTGATTGCTTTGGGTTCATCTTGCTCCTTTCCTAGCTAAGATTTTGGGTTATTAGCTCAAGAACTTGTTTTCTAGTATAAGCTGTAACTTCCTCCCACTTGTTAGCCTAGTTCTGAATGTTTGGTTTCCTTCAGTATCCTCTTTGTACTGTGGGTTGTGGAGAAGTGTGTCGTTCAGCTGCCAACTAGCTGGGGATTGTCCTGTTGTCTTCCTGTTTCCGATTGTTAAAATGATTCCATTGTGGCCAGAGGACACTATGATGTCATTCTTCTTGAAAGTGTGTGACAGAGCCGGAAATGGTGCACCTTTAATCCAGCACTCAGGAGGCAGAGACAGGTGGATCTCAGTGAGTTCTAGGACAGCCAGGGACACACAGAGAAACCCTGTCTCAAACAACCAAAAAAAAGGGAAAAAGAAAAAAGTGTGTGAGGACTGTTAGAACTACGTGTGCTTACCTTGGTGAAAGTTGTATCCTCCAGAGTAAGGGGGTTGGTTGGTGGTTCTTTGTCTTGCTGACTGTATCTAGTTCTGTTTCTTGCTGTCGGTGGAGTAACAGCTTTAGTAACAGATATGCCTGTTCCTGTCGTTCGCTGTTTGCTCTTTCCAGCATAGTTAGGTTTTTGCTTACATACTTTTGAAGCTCTGGTGTTTGATGTATACATGTTTAGGTTTGCTGGATCTACCCCTCTGTTGTTAAAGAATCTCCCTCTTGGACCCTATTAATTTCCTTTGCTCTGACCTTGCTTTATTTGAGGCTAATACACCAATTTCTGGTTTTTTGTTTGTTTTTTTTTTATCAGTTTGTGTAGGACACTGTTTCCTTTTTTATTTTCAACCCACCTGTATCATCATATTTGAAGTGAGTTGCTTGTAGACAGGATATACTGGATTGTGCTGATTCCATTCTACCATTTTCTGCCTCTACCTGCTGTACTTAGCACTTTTATAACTACAGTGATTGCCATTTTTTGTCTTCCATTTGCTTTCTATTGTTTTTTTTTCATTTATTATTATTATTATATATTTATTTAATTGGGAAGTGGGTGCAGAAGGTAGAGGACAACCTTCAGGAGTCAATTCTCTTTCCACCAGTTGAGTTCCACAGATTGAACTTGGCGGCCAGGCATGGTAGCAAATTCCCCTTCCTGCTAAGCCATCTCACTAGGCCATGGTCTGTCTCTTTCTCTTGCATTCCTGGATGTCATAATTTCCTGATTCTAAATCCATCACTAGGAATCATCATGAGAAAGGAATGCAGCAATGCTCTGTACTCATCAATTACCTTTGCCAGGGTAGGCTGTCCTGGATAGTCACTGATTCATGAGTGACCTGCTACAGTTTTTGTTTTTTTGTTTGTTTGTTAAATAAGATTTTTAACTGCCTACTTCCTGGGGCTGTTCAGAATTCATGGTAAGCATTTGGAACCCTCACCCCACACCCCACACCCTGCCACCAGTTCCTTAACTCACACCCCAGCCATCAGTGCTCAAGTTCTTCGAGTTTTCCGTTCACCGGCTTCAGTGTTTGATCACAAGCTGCACACTGCTCCGGCTGCTTTAGGTGAGCCTGTAACCATGGGGCGGTGAGGTAAGAAGCCCAGGAGCTGTGGAAGGATCTGTCCACTGTCATAGGTTTACGATAAGAATGACAGGGACTACAAACAGCCAGCTTGAAGAGAGGGCAAAATATTTAACAGAACTTGAAGAACCCAGAAGAGGACTGGACATCAAAACCCTGAGCCGAGCTAGTGCTGAAACATAGCTGCCTTTAGTGTCTTCATGTATCCATGTCAACAGGCCCCTGAAACCATCTGCAGCAAAAGGCTGAGAGCATTTGACTTGTCTGTCTCAGGGTATGGCACTCCCAAGGCCTTTTCTTAATGGAACTCTTCTCACCCAGCACCTGTTTGACAAAGACTAGCTTGTGATCCACTGGCAGGTGTAGACATCTTACCCAGGCAAACAATCTGTAAATAGGCTTCCCAGAAGAGATGAGTGGGTGAGTCCTTCCTCTTCCAAGTTTTCCCATAGAGCAGGTAAACATGATAAGGATTGAGGAGCACACTCAAGGACCAAGGATGGAAACATCTTGGTGCCCTGAGTCCTCAGACTTTCTCAGCATCCTCCAGGACCCACTGCTGGGCTCTCCCCATGCCCCAGGTCTAATCCCTACAGAAGCGTCTGTGTCTGCCCTGTCTTACTGGGTAATCTTCCCGGCTCGTACCTGTGATATACTTAATCACAGGCCTTATAATTCCATGATCATGAATGCCCCAACCTGAAAAATCTCAGCCTGCACCTGTGGGGGAGCAATTCCTTGTTCTGCCTGCAGAAGGAGGCAGAAGGCCAGTGATGTCCTCAAGGACCCAAGCTCTCTCCATGGCCCTGCCACCATCAGCTCAGCTTCTTCTACAGGCAGCAAGGATGCTGCAGCAGCTGGAGGTATGGTGGGCACACCTTCCAGCCTCTGAGGGAGAACAGCTCTTTACATGTTGTTGTTTTGAACTAAGGAAGAGTTGCCAGCAAACTGCACATTTTGTTCATTGGTCAGAGTCGGGACTGAGCCCTGCTGTAAAGGAAAATGGACTTTTGAACCACTTAGGGACCAGTAGGGGCTTTGAGCACCATTGGGACTGTTAAGAAAGAAGGGCAACTGTGCTGGCTGGTTGTAGCATGAATCTTAAAAAGGTCTTATTAATAAGACAAACCCGGGGCCAGTTATTGGGGTCATCGCTGGACGGTCAGAGAGACAGAACAAGCACAGCTAACCTCACCTGGCTAACTTCTCAGCTGATGTTGTTCCTCAGACTGGAAGCTTCTGTGTCCTCATCCCAATTGCTCTCAGCTGAACTGCTGCTCGAAAGCCTGAAGCTTAACCCAGCTAAAAAGCTTAACCAGCCAAATGCTTCTAGTTCCTGGTCCTCACACCTTATATACTTTTCTGCTTTCTACCATCACTCCCTGGGATTAAAGGCGTTAGTCACCATGCCTGGCTGTATCCTTGAACACATGGATTTCTGCCTCTGGAATGCTATGATTAAAGGTGTGTGCTACCACTGCCTATCCTTTATGTTTAATATTGTGGCTGTTCTGTCTCTGACCCAGATAAGTTTATTAGCATGCATAATATTTTGAGGAACACAATACCATAGCTGGTCTTAAGTCAACTTGACACACAAACTAGAATTATCTGAAAGGAGGCAAACTCAATTGAGACAATGCCTCCATAAGATCCACCTGTGAGGCATTTTCCTAATTAGTGATTAATTATGGGTGGTGCCATCCCTGGGCTGCTGGTCCTAGGTTCTCTACGAAAGCAGACTGAGCAAGCCAGGGGAAGCAAGCCAGTCAGCAGCTCCCCTCGCTGGCCCCTGCATCAGCTCCTGCCTCTGGAATCCTGCCCTGTTTGAGTTCCTGTCCTGACTTCCTTCAGTGATGAACAGCAATGCTGAAGTATAAGCCAAATAAACCCTTTCCTCCCCAACTTGCTTTTTAGTCATGGGTGTTTTGTTGCATGCAATAGAAACCCAAATCGAAGTACTACAGCGTCCCCATCTCACTGGCCCTCCAGCTGCCCGACTGGTGTTGAGCTTTTACTTGGCATGCCTATTTGGATTAGTCATACACTTGGTTCATCATACGCCCAAAGTAGGGCCCTCCCTCCATTCCTTCTGCCCCCAGAGCAGTATTTCCACTGGTGTCCTTAACCACGCACTCAGAAACCTGAGGCATCCTGAGCTGTTTCTTTTCTGCCTTGCGCAAAGCTCTAGTCACCAGACCTCCAGAAACCACTCAGATGTTTCCCTTCCCCCACGTTCAGCACTGTCTCTCACAGGTGCCCTTAAATGTTCTCCAGGTCCCTGCTCCTCCCAGCAGCCCAGGGATCCCTCTTGCTGTCTGAGTTCTGCTGCGTCATCTGCTTGCCTCAGCTCCCCAGCGGGCACTTGCAGCGGCAGAGTGACTGACTAGCATAGACAGATGGGAGTTATCACCCACTCACGTCTTGACTTCACCTCCCGCCGCTCAGCCCTTCTCCATTCCACACGGCCGCTTCCTCTTCCTCAAACACCAAATTACTCCAGAGCAGAGCTGAGCTGCTGGCTCCTTTACTCAAATACTCCTACTCTGCGTGGTGGTGGCCCTTCACAGAGGCTGGCCGCCAGCCACACTGTTCTCTGTATTTGTTACTTTGTTTACTCTAAGTTACTTATCATAACTTTAACTTATCTGTTGTTTATTTGCTTTTGACCAGAAAGCCCAAAGTTATCAGCCACTTACCATCTCCTAGCATGTGAGGCATCCGTGGTGTTGTGGTTTGAATATTGAAATTCTCCCCTAGACGTCTTGTTGAACACTTGGTTCCAGCCAGTGGTGGTTTTGGGAACCTTTTAGGAGGCGGAACCTCACTGGAGGAAGTAAGTTACTGGGGAGATAGGCCTCGAAGTTTAAGCCTCAATTTTGTTCACCAGGTTTCCTGGCTGTGGGTGCAGTGTGAGCAGCTGCCTCCTGCTGCCTGACTCCCCCACATCGTGGACTGTATCCCCCTTGACCGGTGAGTGGAAAGAAACCCTCCCCCGGTTGCTCAGCGTGTGCTCTCAATCTCAGGCAGCGTGGGATCCCAGCTCAAGGAATGGTACTGCCCACATTTTGAACAGTTAGTACTCAACTCCGCTAACCCAGTCTAGAAAACTCCCCTCACAGACATGCCCAAAGATTGGTCTCCTAGGTGGGTTTAGGTCTGTCTAGTTGACAAGATAGATTTGATGGTATTCTTGACAAGGAGAAGTAGATGCAAATATTTTCTCCAAATACAGAGACGTGTCATGGTTAAGGAGTAGGACGTCCTGGCTCCTAAAGTTCGGACACCTTACTCAGATGCCTGTGATGTCAAGTCACGCCACTGAGGCCAGGGAAAGCTGATGGGTTTAACAGCATCAGAAGGCAAGGGACAATCAGAGCGATCATTTTCAGGACGGGAGGGGGGGGACAAACTTTTGGGTCTCCCCCCTCCTCTTGGACACACAAGCAGGTGGGCTTGTCCCCAACACAGTACATCAGAAGATTCCCTGAAGGGCCTGTGAGGACGGGAACTCTCTTTTTCAGTGAAGAGCCCCCACAGGGCACCGGCTGCCTCGATGCCAAGGGGCCACCCAGACAGAGGTTTCTGCAGTGCAGCTCACAGCATGGCATCTGTATTACTGTCAGACACACAGCACAGCAAAGGGCCGGCGTGTCAGGTACTTGGTGATCACATGCCGCCACACTGTTCCCTCATGCTTCAGACATTCCTAGAGTCAGCTCTGCCTCAGTGGACAGGACTCTTCCCTGACTCCAGGAACACATTTATTATTGATATGGGCAGAGAGAAGGGCCAAAAGGGCCCACACCTCCTTCTTCCTCCCTCTTTGGCTCTGTTTGCCCCAACCTTGGCTATCTGGACTCATTTTCCAATAAGCTCGGCCAAAGCTCGTAACAAAGTTCAGGAGGGTTAAACTCAGTGCTGGGAGGAAAAACCACTTGAGCCATGTGTGTGACTGTGAACATCACAGTAACCAGAGAAAATGTAAGATGCTGATGAAATTAGTCTCAGAATATTTCCTCCATTTCAGCAGGCTAAAACACGCTGATGCATCAATATTAAACAGGTTCGGGGTTTTTTGATTTTTGATTTTTTTAACATTGATGGGTGCTTTTGTTTGGTTGGGTTTTTTGGGGGGTGGGAGGAGGGTCTCATGTATCCCAAACTGGCCTCTAACTTACTATGTAATTGGAATGACCTTGAACTTCAACTCTTCCTGTGACTGGACCCAGGGATTCATGCACACTAGGCAAGCACACTACCCACTGAGTTATACCCCTCCCACTGCACCAGCTCAGGGCACTTGGTATTCTTACATTTTTTTCCAACACTGGAAATGGTTGAAATCTCTGGTGTCTTGCTTTCTAATGGTCCACATACTGATTGTTCAGTGTCACCACAAGGGGGCGCCCGATCCTCACCCTGAAGTGCTCAAAGCTGTCCCTTTGTTTGTGGCGAGGGAGAAGGTGGGACAATCTCTTTTGTGTTCTTGTTTGAAAGGCATAGAAATCCAAGCCTGCTCATGAGGCAGCTTCGTCCTTCTTCTCCTCCTGGTGCTCGTAGAGGAGACTTGGTGAGGGCACGTCAGGGGCTGCCGGAAAACCCTACTGATCACGGATGTGAATATTTATAAATATATATGATTTGTTTTAGCTTTTAATAGAAAATAAATTGTTTTCATACACTATATTCTGGTCATGGTTTTCCCTCCTTTATCTTCTCCAGACCCTCCCCTCCTCCCCTTTCATCCAACTGCACACCTTTCTTTTCTCTTTTTAGAAAACAAATAAACAAAAACAAGAAAAGCACAAGATACACACACAAACAAAAGCCATAAAAACACAAAATTGGAAACCATAATGTACAAGCAAAAGACCAGTAAGACTAAAAAAAAAAAAAAAAAAAAAAAAAAAAAAAACTAAACAAAGCAACATGGAACAAAAAGAAAATTATACAAAATGCCATCGAGTTTGTCTTGCATAGGCCATGGGCAGGGGCCTGTCTTAAGTGTGGTATGAGACTCCATTGGAGAAAAATATTTTTTCCTTTGCAAATAGTTGTCAATTGGAGGTAGAC
This sequence comes from Peromyscus leucopus, assembly GCF_004664715.2. NCBI lineage: Eukaryota > Metazoa > Chordata > Mammalia > Rodentia > Cricetidae > Peromyscus > Peromyscus leucopus. The sequence goes on along the minus strand of NW_023505585.1, from coordinate 114,973 downwards.
TCTTGGTTGGAGGTGGGAGCTCATGTCCACTTCCCTCTCTCGGCACTGGGATCCCACATGGCTTGACCTGTGCAGGTCCTGTGCATGCTGCCACAGTGTCCACGAGTTCATAAGTGCATCAGTTCTGTCCTGTCTAGAAGACCTTGTTGGTGCTATCCGTCCCCTCTAACTCTTAGGCTCTTTCTGTCTCCTCTTCTGTGGGGTTCTCTGAGCCCTGAGGGGAGGGGTATTATGAAGACATTCCATTTAGGACTGAGTGCTCCAAGGCTTCTCCCTCTCCATATTGTCCAGTTTTGAGTCTCTGTATTAGTTTCCATCTACTGCAGGAGGAAGCTTCTCCGATGATGGCTGAACAAGACATTGATCTATGGGTGTAGCTGAATGTCCTTAGGGGTCAGTTTATTGCTGTGTTCCTTTAGCAATAGGATTTAGTTTTCCCCTAGGTTCATGACCTATTTAGTCTCAGGTTCTTGGCACCGTGAACAGTGCCAGGCATGGGCTCCATCTCATGGAGTAGGCCTGAAATACAATCAGATAGTGGTTGGTTACTCCCATGACATTTGTGACACTATTGCAGCAGCATGTCATGGGCAGGTCACCACTGCAGGGCTTGTGGCTGGGTTGCGTGTTTACCCTTCCCCTTTGGTAATGTGCACAGTACCTTCCAGTACCATGAACACTCGTCAGCAGGGGTGAAGGCTCTAGGTAGGCACTAGCTCAACTTCGCCATGTTCAATTACATTATATATATATAATTATATTATATTATATATATATATTATATATATATACATCCTCTTCAGCAATAGGGCCTTCCCATCAGTTTGTGATTCTATATAAGATATATAAATCCATAACTCTTACTATACCTATGGGTGGCCAAGCCTGATGTCCTAAAGTCATGCTCCTTTTCACAGGGCTACCCCGCTGCCCAACTCTGCTTAGATCCAAGTAGTAGGACTCAGTCCTCCTCCACCCTTCCCCTCAGCTGTTACTGACCTCACTGGAGCAGTATTTACCCAAGAGCAGCCAGTCCATTCACAGACAAGGAGCCCAGGACCTGTTCTTACAATGAAGTATGGAATGGATCATTGAGTTGGGGAGGAGGGGACCTTGACCTCAGCAGCTACATGGCAACAGCTTCCCAGCAGGGCGGCAGGCTCGGGGACCACAGCTGTGCATTTATAGCCGAGAGAACAAAGCCTGTCACCATCTTCGAAGCAGGACGCGTGTTCTGCAGTTAGAATCTGCACCTGGGGCTTTTGGCCTTTTGCCCAGACCTGAATCACCTGGCGTCTTCCTCCCCAGGTTTCTGCTGAGCTGACGTTGAGCAGAACCTTATGAAGATGATACTGCAGCTGTAATGCCAACTGACATCCTTGTCTAATGTGACAAGGTGGAATCCCATCAAATCTGCACTCATGCCTGCACCTGTTATGAGCACACACAGGCCAGCACAGCCAGGGCCGGCCTGGCTGTGTGCACTCTGAAGGCAACTGTTTCTGGGGCCGGCAGCTCTCCATAAACTTTGCCTGACTACAGATCTGCCTGTGGCTCAGTGTATTCTCAACTACCTGGGACACTTTACAACCGTCAGCTGTTGGCCCACTCTCAGGAGTCTGACCCCATTGGTCCTGGTGGGGCCACATTTCAGTTTTCCGAAGCTCTGTGTAGTGATCCCTGAGGCCATCAGCAGTGGATACTCCTCACCTCAGACACTTTTATTATTATTATTATTATTATTATATTATTATTATTATTATTTATTTAACATATTTTTTAAGTTGATTCTTTGGAAAATTTCACATCCACTCATTTCCCAGTCCTTCCATGTCTGCCCTCCACCCTCGTAGCTCCCCCACAAAAGAAAAGAAAACACTAATGATAAAAACACCACCCCACTTCTCTCCTCCATCTTGCCTGCCTCTCCATCACATATCCGCTTGTGTAGTGGGAGCGGAGCTGCGGTGTCGTGCGGTACACCCTTTTGCCCAAACAGCTTTACTTACAAATGTCCACTGCAATGGGTTCTGGCTCTGGTTCAGTGCCCGTGGCTTCTGCTACACCATCGATACTGGACCCTCACAGAAACTCCTCTCCGATATCCTGCTGTTGCCCAGTCATGGAGAGCCAGCTGTGGTTCTACAGAACTGGCCCCCTTCATGCACTCCAGCAGCTCATAAATGGGGTAGATGTTGGGATGGACCAACTCAAAACCCTGGATGTGGGCGTGGGTGGTAGCTGGGTTGGTAGCCCGGGCCTCTACTGGGACTCCCCCGTCAGCTGAGGGCAGGGACAGCACTGCACCCATGCCACTGGGGTCAGCTTCCACAGGGGTCAGCTTTGGGGCCCTCACCATCAGGACCAGTGCCACACAGTCACTCTGCCAACACCAGCAGAGGGCAAGGTCAACTTCCTGGTGAGGGGTGGAGCCAGCTCTCCCCGGGCCAATGGGGCGGGACCTGCTCAGCACAGCAGGATACCTACACAGCTTTAGGCGGCAGTCTAGACCACAGGCATCCACAGTGGCCCTTGGTGGTAACACGGGCGAACATCAACACAGAGCCAGACAGCACAGACCCGGACAACAGACGGCCTCAGGTGACAGTGCAGGCCACCCACATTAGCCTGTTCCTCATTGCTTTCATGTCTCCAGTTCCGCCTCTCTCCACAGCGCAGGAACTGCTCTGCTTCTCTTTCTCTCACATTCTCCACCACATATTCGCTCATTGTAATGGCACCCGTTGGCCCAGAACGCACAGCGGCAGGTGGGTCTCTGACACTGGCCTCAGACACTTTACCACACCACCACCACCACCCCACCACCACACCACACCACCACCCACCACCACCACCACCACCACCACAGCATTCCAGTGTCCAGGTTACTCCAGGCTTCCCAAGCTTGCTCAGTACTTCTCAAAGTCTTATCCAAGCGGCATCCATCAGCATGGTGAGGCTGCTCTCACAAGTCAAGCCCAGCCCTGCCTTTGATTCTCGTATGACAAGCGAGTCAGTAATGCTGCCTAAAGGGTCAAAGAACAGGCCTTTCTCGGTGACTATGTGAGCCAGCGCCTGTCTCTGAAAGAGGATATTTTTAACCAGCAAGAGCTGAGTCTCAGAGACTCAGGATGATGGATTCTGACATCCATGAGGTTATGTCACTGTGGTCAGATGAGAAGGAGAGCCTGCTCTGGGGCAGTGACACTTTCAGAGATTCCCTAGATTGCCACACACCGGAAGTCACCCTTCTTGGTGGGCTGGCTGCACCCTTACAGATGATTAGGAAGAGCAGCAGCCATGCCTGGAGCTTTAGAGATACCTGTGGTACTCAAGGGAAGACTGCCACCCATGTGGACGCTGTAGTCGGGAGCTTTGACTAATTTCTGTGCTCCAAGGTTCACATCAGAAAATGCTTGCTGCAGAGCACACGTCCTCAGAGAGATCTGCATGGGATTTAAGACACTAACACACATGCACACACACAATGCATGTGTGTGTGTGTGTGTGTGTGTGTATGTGTGTGCATGAATATAAGTGCACATGTACGTCCATATGCAGTGACTGGCCTTCTCAAAGCCACTGGTTAAAATTATGTTCTGTTGGCTTCTGAGCGGGGTCCCTTTTGACTGTCCAGTGTCTGTCCCTTTTAGACACAGGCTCAGAGACCTAGATGTAGCCCTTTTCTCTAAGAGCAGCTTAGTCTTGGGGCTCAGAAGGAAATTCTAGAAAGAATCCAGGGTAGGGCATGTAATTTGTTCTAGTAGGGGGGAAAACACTCTGTGAGTGGAGGGAGACTCCACAAACAGTGGCTTGTGGTTGAAATCTCAGTACTCCGGAGTCTGAAGAATGGGGTGACAAGTTTGGGTCAGCTTCCCTTCGTGACACCTGCTCCTCCTCCTGTCATCTCCCCAGGCTCTGTCAACTGAGGATCCCCTCCTTAAACATCTGCTCTACCCTTAGCAACCTTCTGGAGGCAGGAGGGCTGGCCGGGGACTACACATTAGTTGAATGGCTTGTGTGGCATTGGGACCCACACAGGGAGCTCCAGGCTGCAGACCACAGGCTGGTAGGATTCGGTTCAGAAGACACACACCTCACTTCTTCCTCTCCTTCTCTGTCTTGTCTCGGCTCCCACTGGCATATCACTTTGTGATAAAATTCTGAAGACTTCCGGCCGGCGGTGGTGGCACACGCCTTTAATCGCAGCACTCGGGAGGCAGAGCCAGGTGGATCTCTGTGAGTTCGAGGCAGCCTGGGCTACCAAGTGAGCTCCAGGAAAGGCGCAAAGCTACGCAGAGAAACCCTGTCTCGAAAAACCAAAAAAAAAAAAAAAAAAAAAAAAAAAAAAAATTCTGAAGACTTCCGAATAGAAATGTTTGCTGTCCTCTATTTATTGGGAGAACCAACGAAGAGAGCCTATGCTCTATCCTCATATGCCCAAATTTAGATTCTGACGAAAGCCACTTAGGAAGAAAGTCTATATTTAGTCTCAGGGGTTGGGGGTCCTGTCCACGATGGTGGGGAAGGCTGGGAAGGAGAAGCTTGAGGCGGCTCATGCCACAGTCAGGAAGCAGACATGGATGGTGACCTAAGGCTCACTGTCTCCTTTTTCAATTCAGTATAGAACCTCAGCCAGGGTGGGAATTCACACTTCAGCTGACCCAGTCTAGAAACTCTCCTCATATACTGCTGTGTCCAGAATTGATTCTAGATCCTGCCAAGTTGGCAATCGGTATTAACTATCACACTTGCCAACATACCAGGCCCAGAAACAGCGGCTCTGAAACTTCGTGGGCTAGCCTTGGCTGTTGGACACACACAGCCTTTCCAGGCACACCTGTGTGGAGTTCTGTGTGCATGAGGCGTCAGGTGTGTTTCCTGGAGTGATGCCACCTGAGCTCAATCTCTCTCGAGTGCCAACAGATTCGCTCTCCCATTTACTGGGCCATGAATTCGCTAACATTCTGCCGAATTACTCTCTAGGTGCTCGTTAAAGCTAATCAGCCGAGTAAATAATATAGAGTGAGGAGAAAAGAGATCAGCACTAACATACTTTTAAAATGAGGCTGCTTTGTGCCTTGTTCATAATTAAGTTGTTCTCCGCTCCTCAAACGCACAAGTTAGCTCTGAGGAGGAAGGCACCCTGGCTCAGGAAGCAAACAATTGCATGCTTGAGATGATTGGAGATTAACTTGCAGGGGTGAACCGAAGCAGCAGTGAGGGTAGTGAGGCTGGAGGATTCCACTCCCTGATGCTGCAGCAGAAAATGACGAATGAAAACCCTTCCCTAGTCATTGGCAGCACGGCAGGGAAACCAGCTCCCGAGATTCGGAAGCCAGAGGAGACAAAGACAGGAGCCAGCCAGGGAAAAAATGGCAAGAATGCTCCACGAGCCATGCTTCTCTTGGCACAGAAGACAGGCTTGCCAGAGCACAGGTGGCCCAGCCCAGGGGATGCTGAGCTCCTCATGGGGAGAAGGGGGTGAGTTAGTTCCTCTCCCATTGACATGCATGCATATTCCGCACTTGTCCTGTGTAGCGCGGGCAAACCCAGCCGTAGGCTTTCAGTGGGACCACACCAACTACCCCCCTCCCCCACCCCACCCCCAACAAGGTGCTCAGATGGCTTCAGAGATGAGGGAAGGACAGCCTCTTCCCATCCCTCGCCAGCCAGGTTAGTCCTGCTTTTTGCTACACCAATGGGGGGGCGTGAAAGCCCCTTGGGATTTTTGAGCTTGGTCAGGTCACAGACGGCAGTGGTGGACTGATCGGGAGCCACACGTCTGCTCACAGAGGAACACAAGACAGCTTGTACCACTGGTGTGCCCCTCGCTTGTGGGCTCTGGCTGAGTGCAGAGCCACAGGGGAGCTGTCAGGCCCATTGCACACCCCCCCCCCCCCGTCCTTTGTGAGGTTTGCGCTAGAGCTGAGGTTCTCAACCTGTGGGTCTCCACCCCTTTGGCAAGCCTCCATCTCTAAAAGTATTTACATTACGATCCATAACAGCAAAAATCACAGTGGTGAAGGAGCAATGTCATGGTAGGGGTCACCACAACATGAGGGACTGTATTACAGGGTGGCAGCTTTGGGAAGGTTGAGAACACTGCAGTAGAGAGTGGCCCCCATGCTCTTACCCTTCCACTTGCTGCCATGAGTGTCTCCAAGTTGGACAAACCGGCAAGTCCTCCCCAAGACTGCCCTGCAGCTCAAGAATCTCCAATTTGTGTGTGCGGTGTGTGTGTGTGTGGGGGGGGAGTGTGTGGGGGTTCTTATCTGTTTTGGGGTGGAACAGTGTAGCCCAGGATGGCCTTGAGTTCCATGTGTAGCTGATCCTGTTGAGTCTATCTCCTAATGCTGCGGGGGGGGGGGGGGGCTGCCACTCAACACAGCACCACGCCTCTGTGTAACCAGCCAAGCATAACACCCCACCCACCCCACCCAGAATTTCTCTGGCCTTACCCTTGGGCTGGGCACAAGTGGCAATGGTTGGTTATATGCTCAACAGAGATGCTAAAAGAGACAGAGAAAGGCACACCACACACACACACACACACACACACACACACACACACACACACACACACACACACACACACACACACACACACTCAAGAGCAGGCTAACCATTCCTCCGCTCAGCCCCTTGTGAGAGCAGCCACACACTCTATGTATCCCATGCTAGTATCCTAGGAATGCTGCCAGCATCCCCCTACAGCAAGCAAGTGTGAGAAGTGGCTGTTGTTTTCAAAGAACTCTGAGATACACGGAACAGGTGACTTGGTGACAACTTGAGGCAATGTCACAATGAACCTCTCACGGCAGCCTGGGCCCTGTCACTACATTCTCCATTGTAGCCTGAGCCCCGTCTCCTGCATTCTTTCCAGGGAGTGCAGCACGCTTTAATTTCATAGAAGCAGGGTTAACCCTCCTTGACAGAGGGCTGCAGGCCCAGGGGTCTGTGTGGGCGGTGCCTGTCTAACCGTGTGGGCTCTATGCGCCAGGCTCCGCCTCTTGGATTCCAGGCTTCGGTAAAGTCTCGCTCAGCACTGGGTATTCTGATTCACCAGCTCTGAGCCTCCGGAGACTTCTAAAAATGGCACTTCCGAGCCCTGACTCAGTGGTGAAGGAGGCATTTGGTTACGTTCCTTCTCCTGAGTAGGAAGGCATGACTCATCCTCCTCCTTGCCTGAGGCTTGAGAAAAGCCTTTGACACTAAACCCCTGGCTTGATGCTGGACTGCAGCTGAAGATCAAGCCCCCTCTGCCTTTATGTGGGGATGGATCTACTCCTTCCCCGCCCCGCCCTCCGCGCCCCCTCTCCCACCCCACCCCCCGCCCCATGTGAGAGAGGATGCTGGGGAAAGCGTGGATGTAGAGATTTTGAGTGGCTAAACCAAATATGAGCAGGGCCCCTCACCTGCTTTTCCCTCTCCTCACCAACAGGGGGCCTTTCTGAGACTCTGCTTCGATCGTGCCACCTTAAATCATTGTCAGGAAGTCCTGGCCTTAGAACAAAATAGCCCTATAGTGGCGGTGGGGGGGGCACGGTGTACATGCATGTACATGTAAAGGCCAGAAGATGGCCTCTGGTGTCATTCCTGAGAGCAAGCCATCCTTTTCTGAGACCGGCTAGTCTGGAACTCACATCGGTGGGCTAGACTGGCTGGCCACAGAGCCCAGGGGTCTCTGCCTGTCTGCTTCCTCAGCACTGGAATTACAAGGATTACCACAACGCCCAGCTTTTCACATGGGCTTGGGGATGGAATTCAGGTCCTTATGCTCGCATGGCAAGCCGTCTCCCCAGCCCTCCCTACAGTTCTTTTCACTCTTTTTTTTTTTATAAGAAAAATGGTTTTAGATTTATTTATATTTTATGTGTTTGAGTGTTTTACGTACATGTATATATGTTCATTATGTACATGCCTGGTCATGTAGGTCAAAGGCCAGAAGAAGGCTTCAGATCTTCTGGAACTAGAGTTACAGATGATTTGAAGCCACCATGTGGGTGCGGGGAGTCAAAGCGGGAGCCTCTGCAAGAGCAACAGGTGCTCTTAATTGCTGAGCCATCTCTCCAGCTCAGCTTCTTACTCCTCATTTCCTCAGGGTGGGGTCTAGATAAGAGGTCACCCTCCAGGACATACTGAACTTGAGGTCAGCCTGGACTACATGAGACCCCGTCAAAAGGGGGAGGAGGAGGAGGGGGAGGGGGAAGAAGAAGAAGAAGAAAAAGAGGAGGAGGAGAGGGGGAGGGGAGAGGGAGGAGGAGGAGGAGGGGGCATGGGTGAAAATAACGCACATCAACTTTGCATAGACCTTGGAAAACGCCTGGTGCTGCTGTCAGCACCAGTGATGAGCATGAGAGCCGTTAGAAGCCGGAAGCTGTTGGCTTGAAGGGTTCCCACTGAAACAGCCCTTTGTGTCCCAGATTTTCGAGCACATGAGTGCTGGGCACAGTTTGACAGAGCAATGCCTCATGAAAACAGTTCCTCAAAAGGAGAGAGGGTTCCCTGGCTTCTCCTACCACTGCAATCACGGCTGGGTATGCGGGGCAGGCTGAGTGCTTCCCTGGCTGACTGCCAGGCCTGGAAGGAGCGCATAGATTGCTTAGCTGGGCTGCACTGAACCTAACTTATAAATAATCCAAGAGATCCGAGCCGCCTCCCCCAAGGCCAGCTCTGCTGTGCGCCGTACCCAAGGAGATCAGGGGATGGCTCAACGGAGCTGTTTTGCTTTGATTTCAAAGCACAGATGAGCCTTTCTGGATGCAGAGATACACGGTAAGACCTCAGGCCCCATATGTAGGCTTGACCTCTGCTTCCATGGAATTAAACTGCATGCAGAGAGGCAGGGAGATGGCTCAGTCAGTCCAGTGCCTGCTGTGTAAAGACGAGGACCTGAGTGTGGGTCCCCAGCACCCACATGAAAAGCTGGGCACAGCGGCATATAACCCCAGTGCGGTGCTGGTTAGAGCAGAGGCAGGAGATCACTGACCAGCCAATCCTACTGAATCTGTGAGTGAGCTCTGGGTTCAGTGAGAGACCATGTCTCAAAAAATAAAGTGGAGAGTAATGGAGAAAGGCACCTGGTGTCAACCTATGGCCTCCATATGCATGCACACATACGTGCACACACATGCACACATGTGCCTGCACACAAACAATTAACAAAGTAAAATACAACGGGTCTGAGGAGTCTCTTTTCTTTCTTTATTACTGGGGTTTGAACCTAGGACTTTACACCTGCTAGGAATGTCCTCTACCACTAAGTTACATTCACAGTCTTCTTTTGATTATTATCGTTGTTGTTAATTACTATACAATTAGCTTGCTTAGAGTTACTGTTTTGTTGTTGAGACATGTCTCACTCTGAAGCCCATGCTGACCTAGATTTCATTTATGTAGCCACAATGGCCACAGACAAACTCAAGGCAAGATTCCCCTGCCTCTGCCTCTTGATTTCTGAAGTTATAGGCATGTGCCACTACTCCCAGCTTATTTCTGTCTTATATTTTATTTTGTTTTGTTTTGAGGCCAGGGCCTTACTACACTAGACCAGGCTAGCCACAAACTTACAGTTCTCCTGCTTCAGCCTCTGGGGTGACTGGGGTTACAGGCCTGCACTACCGAGTCGTGGCATGGTGCCTAACAGCTGCCTTCCTCAGCACTCAACTTCCCCTGAGCAAGACAGAACCTTCAGGGATGCTCCTAACCTGTCTGAGAAGTCAGCAGGCATCATTTCCATACAGCCTGTTTGTTCTGAGTAAGTCCAAGGACAGTCCAAGTTCATGGAGAGATCACCCAAAAGCAAAGTATTAAGAGATATCTGTCATCAGAAAACATCTGCCTTAGTTACTGTTCTACTGCTGTGAAGAGATACCATGATCTTATAAAGGAAAGTTTTTAATTGGGGCTGTTTACAGTTTCAGAGGCCTAGTTCATTACCATTATAGTGGGAAGCAGACAGGCATGGTGCTAGAGCAGTAGCTGAGAGTTTTACACACTGATCTACAATCAGAGAGAGAGACAGACAGACAGACAGACAGGGAGACAGGGGGAGGGGAGAGGAGAGGAGAGGAAACTGGGCCTGGCATAGGCTTTCAAAACCTCAAAGCCAACCCCCAGTGACACACTTCCTCCAACAAGGCCACACCTCCTAATCCTTCTAATCCTTCTCAAACAGTTCCACTAACAGATGATCAAACATTTAAACATATGAGCCTTGGGGGACCATTTTCATTCAAATCACCACAATATCTTTGCAGACCAAAGACTACAAGACTGAAACCCAGCTATTAGAAAGAGCTCTTGGCTGTCGTTATAGACTATTGCTTGCCCAGAGCTGCACTCAGTGTCTGTTGCATGGAGGGAGCTCAATTTATACAGGTTGTGTGGGTGGATAAATTATATAAACATGAGAATATTATCACAGATTAAATTTCTGGAACTTGCCAAAATCACAGATTCCTAGAAAGCATGAAAAGCAAATGTTTGTGTTTGGCAGCATCCCTGAAAGATACTTGTATTCTGCTGAACTTTCAGAAAACTAGAGAACCAATACTCTAGGCAAACTTTAATCCCAGTCACTCCATTGGGTGTTGGACAGCAGCACCTACTGGCCAATTCTGGTATTGCAGCCCAACTACATTGGGTGCTACTCCTTCAGGAAGAGAACTGAGTTTGTACATTAGAATTCAGTGGTAGGTAATGGACACTGCCTAGTGGAAAGTAGCAGAGATCCACCTGGTTCTGTCTCCCGAGTGCTGGGATTAAAGGCATGCACCACCACTATCCAGCTTTGCAAGTATTTTATAAAGTCATGCTGTTTATTTGAGAACAAAGGGTTTCAAGTAGGATGAGGCGAACCCTAGACAGATACTAGAATTCTGTGCAACACAAGCTTCTAAGTCCATGGTCAAACCAGAGAGCATGGAGTCTGCAGCTCTTTCTACTGGCTAGGTTCTCTGAGTGACTATGGATGTTTTAACCTTTGTCTCAAAGGTACCAAGAGATTCACACTCCAGAGTAAATGGTCATGACTCTGTTTCTGTTGACTCTTTGTCAACTGAAATGAAAAAGTTCAAAAGACTTTGAAATAGCATACTATTTGCTTTTTCCTTCCTTCTTCCTTCCTTCCTTCCTTCCTTCCTTCCTTCCTTCCTTCCTTCCTTCTTCCTTCCTTCCTCCATCCCTCTCTCCCTCCTTCCCTCCCTCCGTCCTTCCTTCCTGATAGATTGGCCTCACAGAGCAACTTCAGCCTCTGAATCTCGCTTGTCTTCATTAAGTACATAGGGAACAACTGTTTGTGTCTATGGATTGGTCTCAGCAATGTGGAAAATCAGGTAGTTTCAAGTGAGGTACTGGAGCCAATTGTGTTTGCACATTGCTTGTAATCTTAGCACTCCATAAAGTGGAGGCGGGGGATAGCCATAAATTCCAGGCTAGCCCAGGGTGTATTCAAGACTCTGTCTCAAAAATTTTAAGAAGTCAGAGTAAGAAATAAGATGACAAGCCGAGTGGCAGTGGCTCCTGCCTTTAACACAGAAATGAAAAAAAAGGAAGAGAAAGAAAGATGACAGTGAGCATTAATACTTCTTTAGCACCATGTCAAGTGCACAGCTGCTCAGCTCTAGACCACATCCCACCCTCCCATGCAGGGGCAGCACAGTGTCATGTCCACATCTGCTCACCTCTGGACCACATCCCCACCCTCCCATGCAGGGGCAGCACAGTGTCATGTCCACATCTGCTCACCTCTGGACCACACTCCCCTCCCATGCAGAGTTGGTAGAGAGGTAGAATAGTAACATGTCCACATCTGCTCACCTCTGGTCCACATCCACACCCTCCCATGCAGGGGCACAGTTTAGGTTTCAACCCTCAGGAAAAACATTTCAGAAAGACCATTTGTGTTAACAAATTCTATTTCCAAACTCCCATCAGAGTTGGAATTAGGCGAATGCCCCAGGGCATGAGAGCAAGTTAAGGGAAAAATAATATTACAAGCTTACAACTTCGTTTCAGGATCCTTACTCCATTGTATGTACTCCCTAGCCTCATTCTGAGCATATCCCTTAAGGCCCAGGGAATGTAGGCTCCAGCTTCGGGACTTGATGCTCAAAGTTTGACCCACTGACCCAGAGCATGGCTATCACTCAGGTGGTACAGACAATGCAGAATGTCAGTCCCAGCAAAGCTACTAGCTCAGATTCTGCATGTTAGCAAGGTCTGCAGCCATGCACAAGCACAGACGAGTTTTGGTGCGCTGGTCCCGGTTGGGCTGGCCCCTCTTCTCCCTTTCCTTCCTTCCCACTCCCCTTCTTTTGTAACAAGATCTTTTTATGTAGCATAGGCTGACCCCAAACTTTCAATCTTTTTGCCTCAGTCTCCCAAGTGCTGGGATTATAGTCATGGACCGCCATGTCTGGTCCTGCTCTTTTGTTTCTAAGGAACAGGTCCACTTCACCCCATTCCTTCTTCCTTTCTTTTGTGTGCATCTGGATGCTAGAGCCTAACCTCTCCTTCACTCACTCCCCACCTTATTTGAGACAGGCTCTCACTGAACCTAGAGCTTTCAGATCCTGCTACACTACCTGACTAATGAGCTACAGGGACCCTCCCCCCAGTACTGGGATTTTATGCACACACCACTGCTGCACCTAGCTTTTATATGTGGATGCTGGGGATCAAACTCAGGTCTTCAGGTTTGTATGGCAAGCATTTTACCGCTGAGACAGCTCCCTCTCTCCCCATTCTCTTTAAATCTCTCCTTAATATCTAGGCATTTTAAACACACACACGGTAGGTGGAAATCCCCATTCTACTTTCAAACATGCTTAACTTGGGGGTTACAATTCATAAGTCGCCACAGGGAGAATAAATATAAAATGCAGGCTGACAGGCTTTTGCCACTGAAGAACACCAGGGAGCATGGGTGTGTACCACCTCCAACCCAAGCTGTTTTGAAGTCTAACAACTTCCTGCCTCTCTGCACAGCATCCAAACATGTTCATCATCTTCCACACAATTGCCCAACCCCTCTCCCCTTGGTCCCAGCCACCCTTATCTCCAGCAGGCTCCTGCCTCACACTTGTGTCCCTGGAGTAATCATCAGGGCTAGTTACTTGAGAACATAAACAGTCACTCCATGTCCCTGCTCAAACGGGTCCAGTAATGTCTGTGAATTTTATACCAAATTTTAAAGTTTTCAGTGTGTTCTGAATGGTTCTAGATATCCAGACCCAAGTCTCTCTCTTCCGCTTTTGACTGTTCTTCAGTTTAGGCACAAGATCATCTTGTCCCTTTGTAGACCCTGGGCAGCTCTGCCACAGCTGATGCTTTTTGATCCCACATCCTCTATCTCCTCCCTGGCTTTGTTTTCTCATGAGGCTTCTGGCCACCATGAATTTTTTGTTTGTAACCAGGGCAGGGCTTGGTCACAACTCTAGGCACATGTTAAATGCTGCATGATCATTTGTTGAATGAATGCTTGAGTATTAGATACTGTATTTCAGGAGTTGCCAGTGTAACCAGATGATGAATTCATGTAATGGACTTAAGACATTCACATGAGGACGGTGCCACCCTGTAGTTGGAAGGTTTCTCTAGTCCTGCCGGCCCCCGCAGTCTGGTGGCCGCTTATAAAATCATCATTCAGAGGCTTAATATTAATTACCAATTGTATGGCCTAAGGCAGGCTTCTTGCTAGCTAGCTCTTATGACAACCCATTTTTATTAATCTATAAGTCACCACATGGCGGTGGCTTACTGGTATTTTTGCTTCTGCTGGTGGCTCACAGCTCTCTTTCCTCTCCTTCCTCCTCTCACTATCTCTCCTGGATTTTCCTGCCTGGCTCCATCCTGCTCTACCATAGGCCAATGCAGCTTTATTTAACAACCAATCAGAGCAACACATATTCACAGCATACAGAAAGATTTCCCACAGCACCACCCACACCCAGGGTTCTTTTTCTTTTTAATTTTTACCTACATCTCCCCCAATCTTGTGCAGGCTAGAGTTACCTAAATTCAGAAATTAAATCTTACCAGTTCAGTTGCTCTGCTTTGTCAAAATCTTTTTCAGAGAGTGTGTCCATCAAAGAGGGTGATCCAGTGCTGAAAGGATGGCTCAGTGGGTAAAGTGATTGCTGAACAAGCCCGAGGACCTGAGTTCAGATCCTTGTCACTCATGTAAAGCTAACGGCAACAATGTCTGCAATCCCAGCACTCCTACGACAAGATGGGAGGCAGAGAACACAGAATCTCAGCAAGCTTGTGGGCCGGCTAGCCTGGCATGCACAGTGGCAACAACAGGCTTTGTCTCAATCAAGGGAAGGCAAGGACCAACACCAGAGGCTAGCCTTTTAATTCCACATGCATGCCATGGCTTGCATATGCCTGCGATCTCTCTCCCTTTCTCTCTGTTTCTGTCTGTCTGTCTGTCACACACACACACACACACACACACACACACACACACACTCCCTACTATGGCATGCATATGCTTGTAATCACATGTGCACACACCACCACCACCACCACCACCACCACACAAAGTTGTTTGTTTCTGTTTTTGTTTTTGTTTTGATCAGGATACTCTCACTTCAGATTTTGTTCTGCCCAAGTTTCAGTGAGTGTTCTCACCTGGCCTGGCTTGGAGTTGCAGTGGCCAAACAGCCAAGCAGGGCCCCAAGCTGTCCAAGAGGAAGGGTCACTGGCTTTTAATTAATGGTGCACCTGTCACATCTTCCCTTTCATCCAGCCAGCGCCCTCTGATGCAAACAGGATGGGAGCCGCCCTGAAGCTGGGCTCCTTTTCATCTGTGTACAGCATTTGCTGGCCCCACCCAGCTGTGCCCTCCCTCTCCTCTCCCATCCTTGCTAATGCCTCGGGTTCTGTTCCCAGGGCTCTGGCACACTTCACTTGCAACACATCTCTTACCACAGGTGGGCCAGGAATGACCTGATTGAGAGATTACTCCAGAGGACAGTGGAGAAGATAGAGCCCTAATCACCTCACCTGCCTTATGAAGCAAGTGTTACCACGGGGAGCGATGGGACGCGAGGGAGACCCTGACTGTGTAAGTGGCACCAGCTGCTGTGACGTCCCCCACCTGCACACATCTAGGTACCAGGTCCAGCGGCGGCCAGTGTGAGCCTATCCAGCATGGCTAAGCTTTCTCTGAAACTGCTGGAAGAATTTGGGCCTTCAGGCAACCAGAGAGCACAGTACCTTAGGCAGGGACAAGAATTCAATGCTCAGGGTACTGGGGCCGCCTGGGGCCACCCTGCCTCCATGTCTCTATCCAGGAGATGGTATGGTACCACTCATTTTTGTCTTTTCCCTTTTAGAACATTTACACTGCAAAACACCTCTCATTGTTTTGGAAACCAGCCTCTGAGAAAGATATTTCCCTAACTACCTCAAAGGGATCTCCCTCTCTTTTTCTGCCAATGATTTGTTTGGTTTTGTGTGCTTACCTGTGTCCCTATGAATGTGGAATCCAGAGGTCATCCTCTGCTGACCCTCCTCAGGAGCAGCCGATTTTTTGAGACAGGGTCTCTCACTGGTCTGGAACTTGCCAAGTAGGCTAGGCTGGCTGGTTGGAAAGCCCTGGGGATCTGACAGCCTTCCCTCCCCAGTGTTGGTAAGACAAGTACTCCTCTAGCATGCCATCTTTTTTTTTTTTTTTTTTTTTTTTTGGTTTTTTGAGACAGGGTTTCTCTGTGTAGCTTTGCGCCTTTCCTGGAGCTCACTTGGTAGCCCAGGTTGGCCTCGAACTCACAGAGATCCGCCTGGCTCTGCCTCCCGAGTGCTGGGATTAAAGGCGTGCGCCACCAACGCCCGGCTAGCATGCCCATCTTTTAAAAAAGTTAAAACACACACAACAACAACAACAACAACAACAAAAACCTTGTATTTATTTATTTAAAGGATTTATTTTATTTCTAATTATGTGCATGGGTGTGTTTTATGTGGGTATTCAAATATGACTGAATATACCTGTAGAGGCCAGAAGAGGGCATCTGACCCCCTGGAGCTGCAGTGAGAGATAGTTGTGAGCCACCTGACGTGGATGCTGGATCCAAACTCAGGTCTTCTGCAAGAACTGAACCACCTCTGCAGCCCCATAATTGATCTTTATTTTTTATTTGTTTTTTAGAAAGGGTCTCACTTTGTAACCCTGGCCAGCCTGGAACTCAGTATGCAAACCAGGCTGGCCTCAAATTGATAGAGACCACCTGCCCTTGTGACCTAAGTGTAGACGAATTTCTAAATAGTCTTATTAAATAAGAAACATAGAGCCAAATGCAGGGGTAATAGCTAAGAGATCGGAGAAATAGCAAATAGCCACGACTAGCCTCAGCTTACCACCTCGCCGTCAGTTCCCCAGAGAGCTTCTCCCTGTCTAAACTACACTTTTATTGCCTTCCTTTTCTGCCTTCTCATTGGCTCTAAGCCCAGCCACATCACTTCCTCATCACTGCATGTCTATACAGACCTCCAGGTCTCTATGATTGGCACTGGGATTAAAGGCTCATGTCACCATGCTTGGCTGTGTCCTTGAGCAAACAGAGACTCTGCCTGTCATGTGATTGGATTAAAGGCATGGGCTACCGCCGCCGCCGCCGCACCGCGCCACCGCCGCCGCCACCGCTGCTGCCACCGACCCTGGACTCCTGTTTATGGCTATGACCTCTGATCTCCAGGCAAACTTTATTTATTAACATACAAATAAAATCACATTTCAGCACAAATTAAAATATCACATTTCCCCCTTTTATTCTAATAAGAAGAAAAAAGTTTATAACTAATATAAGAAAAACTATATACAATAATTATGATAAGTATATAAAATATATACAAGTAATAAACACCTCAAAAATGTCTAGTCCATTTACATTTGACAAACTCAGAGAAAATATTCCATTATCTATCCTATTTTGGTAAGTCCAAAATGTACCTGATTCACTTTTTATCCTAACTTGTATTACCAACAGAAAACTACCTTATAATGTCTTTCAAATTTATATACTTTATACCTCTTTAGTGAGTTTCTTTTCTGAAATTCTTAAAGAAAACTCCAGCTACCCCTAAGTACTGGGATTAGAGGTGCCACCACAGGCAGCAAGGTTTTTCTTTAAAACAAACATTTTCTTATGTGATCCAATAGCATATACAATGGGTATAGTATAATTTACATTTTGTGAGTTAGAGGTCAGGAAAGTAGAAGACTCAGAAATGGAATGCATGAGGGGTCTTCAGAGAGAGAGAATGCTGGAGGTTCAGGGCAACAAGGTTTAGGATTTTTACTGCCTGAAACAGAGAGGTAGAAAAAGGAAGAAGAGCTTACGAAGTTGGGGGAGGGAGCTTAGCAGATGGTAAGCAATGGTGCAGAGCAAGGAGCATCTAGGGGGAGCCATACCTCATCAACAGGGTACTTATTCTTCCCATCTTTCAGTGTTGTTGAGATGTGTACTGTTTCTACCTTCAGGCTTCCAGCTGTTCCTTTGTGGCTGTAAACAAGATTTTTATTTGTTTGAAGACAGGGTTTCTCTGTGTAACAGCCCTAGCTGTCCTGGAACTCGCTCTGTAGACCAGGCTGGCCTCAAACTCCAGAGATCCACCTGCCTCTGCCTCCTGTGTGCTGGGATCAAAGGTGTTTACACACCGGTGTAAACAGGATTTTTAAGCTGGTCAAAGTGGTTCTACTTTAGACTTACAACTGAGACAATCTGCTCCACTCTGTAGAGTGAAGAGTCTCTAGCCGGGTGTAGACCCTGGAAATTGCTCCGCAGCTAACTCTACATTATTTCCTCAGCACTAGCTCTTTGCCTTCTGAGAAGTTTGTATTGATCACGGGCAAAGGTGTCTAACTAAAGACTCACTAGAAACCTTCTGTGTGCAACTGAGTTTGCTAAAATGACTTTCTCCACTCGAGTAATGGCTCACAGCTTCCTCAGCCTCCTCCAGGCTCCAACGTCTGCCTGTTTGAGCCGGAGGAAACCACCTGGCCAGTGCTTTCTAGGTCTTCTGAGTCAAGATTGCAAACTGCCTTCAGGCATTTAAAACCCACATCCACTGTTTTCCTTCCTAAGAACCACAGCCTGCCATACTGTTTGCTGTCTACACCTAGAAACAATTTCAATACCATGTGCATTTTCATTCATTTATTGAATATATTACGCTTAATTTTCCAACTTTTAAAACAGGAAATCATTTGTATATTGCTTACTCCTTTATGGCCCCAAAGGACGACTTTTCTTCCTGGTTTTAAGCTTGTGTTTAAGGTCCTACAATCCATGGATCACACAGTTTGCCCATTTAGAGTGTTCCTTCCGAGGGTTCTCAGTATGACCATACAGTTGTGTCACCGTCGTCGTCGGGCACAATTGTCTATAGAACCTTGTCACATGTGGAAAGAAACACAGTAAACATCAGGTGTCAGTTCCTCGTTCTCCTCCCTGCTGAACCTCAACCTAGTCCCAGGTCATCTATCTACTTTCTAGATCTAACTGTAATTCTATATATTCATCAGTATTTACTCATTCCTTCTCCCTGCTAACTGTGCAAGCCACCAATGACTGCCATTTGACTTCCTACTTCCATTTTAATAAATAAAAATTTTATTGATTGATTGACTGGGTAGAAATGAGTGAAGCAGTCAGAAGACAACTTGTTTCCTTACCCCCCCCTTTTTTTTTTTTGCTTTTCAAGACAGGGTTTCTTTGGCTGTTCTGGAACTCACTCTGTAGACCAGTAGACCACCCTGGCCTTGAATTCACAGAGATCCACCTGCCTCTGCCTCCTGAGTGCTGGGATTAAAGGCATGTGCCACCACGGCCTGGCCCAGGACAACTTTTGGAAGCGTCTCCTCCTACCTGTGGGTTCTAGAACTCAAACTTAGGTTTTCAGGTGTGGTGGCGAGTGCTTTTACCCACTGAGCCATCTTATGGCTCATCAACTATTCTAGACAATAATACTTGTCCTTTCCTGTGTGTGGCTTATTTCACTTAACATGTTGTTCTCCAGGTATGCCTGTGTTTTTGTAAATGACAGAATCTTACTTTTTTGTATGAACAAATAGTATTCCATTGTTTCATGTGTACCACATTTTCTTCACCCATTCATCTTATTTTCTAAAATATTTCATTTATTTTTTTATTTTATGTGTATGAGTGTTTTGCTTTTGTGCATGTGGGCACACCACAT
This sequence comes from Peromyscus leucopus, assembly GCF_004664715.2. Lineage (NCBI taxonomy): Eukaryota > Metazoa > Chordata > Mammalia > Rodentia > Cricetidae > Peromyscus > Peromyscus leucopus. The sequence goes on along the minus strand of NW_023505585.1, from coordinate 95,764 downwards.
GTTTGCAGTGCCCACAAAGGGCAAAGAGGTTGTTAGATTCCTGGAACTGAGTTACAGGTGGGTGTGAGCTGCTGGGTGCTGGAACTTAACCCAGTCCTCTGTAAGAGCAGCAAGTGCTCTTTGATAATCAGTTACCTGTCTTTCCAGCCCCCTACTCATTCTTTTGATGGGCACTATATTTTGGTTATTGCCTAAACACGGAAGTATAGATATCTCATTTACATACTTTTTTCATTCCCTTTGGATATATAGTCTCAGTGGAGGGGATGCTGGCAGTTTTAGTTCTGTAGTTTTTTGTTTGGTTTTAAGTGGTATTTGTTTGTTTGTTTTGTTGCCTTTTTTTTGTAGTGCTAAGGATAAAACTCAGGCCTTAGACATGGTAGATGAGCACCCCACCAATGGAGCCACACATAGCCCCTATTTTTAGTTTAATTTAATATTTATTCTTTAAAAAAATTATGTGTATGAATGCATGATAGGAAAGAGCAAGCCACAGCACATGTGGATCATCTCTCTCTGATTATCTTTATGTAGGTTCCAGGCATCAAGCTCAATGGTCACGCTTGTGTGACAAGCATCTTTTTTCCCTCGGAGTCATCCTGGTCGATATTTTTAATTTCTTGAAAAAACTATTTTCCATAATGATGATACTAATTCATAACTCCAAAAACAATGTGTGAAAGTTACCCTTTCTCTGTATCCTTGCTGATATGTGTTACTTTTGAGTCTTAGAAAATTCCCACTCTAACTGGAGTGAGGTGATATCTCACTGTGATTTTGATTTGTGTTTCTCTGATGATAATAATATTGAGTGTTAAAAAAATATATACCTATTGGCCCTTTGTATGTCTTCTTTGGAGAAATGTGGCTATTTGGGAAGGTGGCTCTTTTTCAATTGGGTTATTTGCTTTCTTGATATTATTTGTGTTCCTTATACATAGTTGACTATTTTTTCCCTATTATTTTTGTTGACTCTTCACTATGTTAAAGTTATGTTACTTGCTCTGTAAAAGCTCTTTAGTTTGAAGGCATTCCATAATCCTATTTGATTGATGTTGTTGTTACCCACCCACCCATTCTTGAGCTAGGCACTTTCTATGTAGCCCCAGAGGCCTCAGATTGGGATCTTCTTGCCTCAGCCTCCTGAGAGGCTGGGATTATAGACATTCTCTATTACAATACTTTTTGAAGACATCCAAATACTCATTGTCCAAAACAATGTAATGACTCTTTGCCCTGTGCTTTCTTCTATTTCATTATTTTGGATCTCTCCTTTGAATTTTTAGTCAACCTCAAGCTGGCTTTTGTATAGGGTAGGAGGTAAAAGAGTTGAATTTTTCTGCATGTCCAGTTTCCCCAACACCATTTCATGAAAAGAATAAAAAGAGCAACCCCATGCTATGGATGTCTGTGTTGCTCAGATTGGTTGATAAATAGAGCCATTTGGCCTATGGCAAGGCAACTTAGAGGCAGGCAGGAAATCAAACAGATAGACAGGAGGACAAAAAGAGGCAAGGAGACACTGCAAGCCGTGTCCAGTAGAAGCAAGATGTAAAGGTACCAATAAGCTACGAGCCACATGGCAAAGTATGATTTATAGAAATGGCTTAATTTAAGATATAAGAGCTAGCTAGCAAGAGTCCTGCCATGGCCATAGTTTAAAAATAATATAAGCCTCTGTGTGTGTTTATTTGGGTCTGAGCTGCTGTGGGGCCTTGGGAGCCAGGTAGGACCAGAGAAAACTTACAGCTACAACCCCAGCCTAGTGTGTGTCCTCTGTTGACTTACACCTGGCAATAACTGTTTAGATTTCTCTCTCTTACATTGGGACTTACATCTGTTATCACACCACTGCCATGCAGCTTTCATTATGATGAGGGTTTTTTTTTTTTTTGGTTTTTTTTTTTTTTTTTTTTGGTTTTTCGAGACAGGGTTTCCCTGTGTAGCTTTGCACCTTTCCTGGGACTCACTTTGTAGACCAGGCTGGCCTCGAACTCACAGAAATCCACCTGCCTCTGCCTCCCGAGTGCTGGGATTAAAGGTGTGCACCAGCACTGCCCGGCGAGGGGTTTATTTTGTTTTGAGATGGGGGTTGTTTGTTTTGTTTTTGAGACAGGATGTCACTATGTAGCCCCAACTGGCCTGAAACTTATGTAGCCCATTCTGGCCTCAAATTCATAGAGGTCTACCTGCTTCTGCCTCCCAAGTGCTAGGATTAAAGGTGTGCATCACCATGCCTGGTTCATTACTGTGGTTTTGGACTATATTTGAAGTTAGGCACAGTGAATGCTCCTGCTTATTTTTCCATCTATTTGTTTGTTCATTGTGGTAGTTTGAGGAATGTCTCTCATAGTCTTGGGTGTTTGAACACTTGGTCCCCAGTTGGTGGCCCTGTCTGGGGAAGTTTAGGTGGTATAACATTGTTGGAGGAAGCTCACTCAGGTGAGCTTTGAGATTAAAAGCCTTGTGCCTCTTCCAGTTCATGCTCTGCTTTGTGGTTTCTTTTGAAGATCTGAGCTCTCAGTTCCTCATGCCTTCTGCTTCCTGTCATTATTCCCATGATACACTCTTACTTCTCTGGAACCACAGGCAAAACAAAGTGCTTCTGCTGTAAGCTGCCTTGAGTCATAATGTTTTGTCACAGCATCCAGAAAGTGACTAATACATCTTTGGTCAAGATTATTGTGATGGTCAGCCTTTATCATCAACCTGACTGGATTTAGGATCACCACAGAAGCACACCCTAGGTGTGTCTAAGAGGATGCTTCAGAAAGATGTAATGCTGTAAGAAGACAGAATGTGGGTGACACCATCCCATGGTTTAACTGAGGTATGCGTGGGTGGCATCTTTCCACAGGCTGAGGTCCAGGACTGAATATGAAGGTTGAAAGTGAAATATGGAAGTGAGTTGAGCACCAGCAGCCACCTCTCTGTGCTTCCTGACTATGAACACAGTGGGGTCAACTGTCTCTTGCATCTGCTGCCATGCTGTAGGTGAAGACTACACCCTAAAACTGTGCCCCAAATTAACCCTTCCTCCTATAAGTTGCTTCTTTGTAAATATTTTGTCACAGAAATTAGAAAAGTAATTAATACAGTAGCTCTTAACCTGTGCATCCCTACCCTTTGGGGGTTGAATACTTTTCACAGAATCACATGTAAGATGATCAGAAAACCCAGACATTTATATTATAATTCATAACAGTAGCAAAATTACAGTTATGAAGTAGCAATGAAAATAATTTTATGGTTGGGGTCATCACAACATGAAGAACTGTATTAAGGGTCGCAGCATTAGAAAGGTTGAGAACCACTGGATTAATACAATTGCTTTGGCTGTCCCGTGTACATTGTGGTTCTTTCATTTGTGTTCTTTTGCAATCCATAGTTACAGAATTGTCAGATCTACAGAGTGAGCCACCATGTGGTTGCTGGAATGAACTCAGACCTCTTGAAGAACAGTCGGTTACTCTAACCCTGAGCCATTCTCAGCCCCACATTTGGTGTTCTGTACACCTATTTAAGACTAGTTTTCTGGCCAGTGAATGCTCAGTGTTAAGTGCTTGTCCCCAAGCCCTGTGACGATTCAATTCCTAGAACCCACTATAAATTGGAAAGAGAGACTGATCACAAAGTTCTCTTCTCTGACCTCACATGCATGCTTTGGCATGTTGCCCCTAATATAATATATATAGAGAGAATGGAATGAAAAGAATGAATTAATTGTGGATTGCATGAGCAAAGTTCAGTTGAAAAGATTGCTTTTTTACATGATGTATTGGATTCTAGGAAGGCACAAACTCACAAAACCCTCTCTCAAACAAACAAAAACCCTACAAAACAAAACAATACAAAAAGGAAATTTCAAACAAACAAGTAGATTTCTTGTTGTATTGATTATTTTAGCAATTATTTTTTTTTCCAATCCACAAATGTTATGACTTTTTGTCTTGTTTCTCATTTTTTAATTAATCAAATGTTTCATTTACTTTACATCCACCACAGTTTCCCCTCTCTTTCCTCCTGACTCCTTTCTTCCAGCTTCCCTTTTGCACCCCTCTACACCACACTATAACACACACACACACACAAACACCACACAACACACATCCATTCCTCCTGTTTTCTGTTCAAAAAGGGCAGGCCTCACAGGGGTGTCAACAAAGCACAGCATATCAAGTTGAGGTAGGACTAAGCTCTCCTTTGTATTGAGGCTGGATGAGGTAACCCAGTATGGGAATAGGTTCCCAAAAGCCAGCTCAAGGGTTAGGAACAAGCTCTGATCTCACTGCTAGGAGTTCCCAAATAGACCAAGCTACACTATTGTCACACATATGGAGAGGGCCTAGTTGGTCCCATGCAGGCTCCCTAGCTGTCAGTCCAGAGTCTGTGAGCTCCATGCCCAGGTTTTGGGTTCTCTTGTGATGACCTTGACCCAGCTCCCACTCATTCACTATTTCCCCTCTCATCAACAGGATTTCTGGAGCTCAGCCCAGTGCATGGCTGTGGATCATCTCTGCATCTGTTTCCATCAATCTCTGGATGAAGGCTCTCTGATGACAATAGGGTAGTACCAATCTGATTATAAGGAGAAGGCCAGATCAGGCACCTCTCCACTATTGCTAGGAATCTTAGCTGGGGTCATCCTTGTGGATTCCTGGGAATTTCTCCCTAACCCCGAAATGCAACAACCCCACCCCGCCCCTGCATCAAGACAATCTCTTTCATTACTCTTCCTCCGTCCTGCCCCCAACCTGCCCAACCCATGCCCCCATGTTCCCATCACTGTCTCCTCACCCTTAGTTTACCCAGGAGATCTCTTCTACCTCCTCTTCCCAGGGAAAATCCATGTGTCCCTTTTTGGGCCCTTCTTGTTACCTAGCCTCTTGGTCTGTGGATTGTAAAATGGTTATCCTTTACTTTACAGCTAATAAACACGAGTGAGTACATACCATGTTTGTCTTTCTGGGTCTGGTTACCTCACTCAGGATGATTTTTTTTCTAATTCCATCCATTTGCCTGTAAATTTCATGATTTTTTTTTTTTCTTAACAGCTAAGTAAATCCATTCTTTAGTTCAGGGACATCTAGGTTGTTTCCAGTTGCTGAGTATTATGAGTAAAGCCACAATGAAAATAGTTGAACAAGTGTCCTTGTGTTATGATTGAGCATCCTTTGGGAATATGCCTAAGACTGGTACAGGTCTTGAGGTAGATTGATTACCAATTTTCTGAGAAACTGCCATATTGATTCCCAAAGTGGCTTGTACAAGTGTGCACTCCCACCAACAGTGGAGGAGTGTTCACCTTACTCCACATCCTCTCCAGCATAAGCTGTCCGGTTTTGTTTGTTTGTTTGTTTGTTTTAATCTTAGCCATTCAGACATGTGTGAGATGGTATCTCAGAGTCGTTTTGATTTGCTTTTCCATGATGGCTAAGGATGTTGAACAATTCTTTAAGTATATCTCAGCCATTTGAGAATTCTCTGTTTAGATCAGTACCCCATTTTTAAAATTGGATTATTTGGTATGTTAATGTCTAGTTTCTTGAGTTCTTTAAATATTTTGGAGGTCAGCCCTCTGTCAGATGTGGGGTTGAAGATCTTTTCCTGTTCTGTAGGCTGCTGTTTTGTTGGCAATGTCCTTTGCCTTACAGAAGCCTCTCAGTTTCCGGAGGTCCCATTTAGTAATTGTCAACCTCAGTGTCTCTGCCACTGCTGTTCTGTTCAGGACGTTGTCTCCTGTGTCAATGCATTCACGGCTACTTCCCACTTTCTCTCTGTCAAGTTCAGTGTAACTGGATTTATGTTGAGATCTTTGATCCACTTGGACTTGAGTTTGTGCAGGACAACATATATGAATCTATTGCCTTCTTCTACATGCAGACATACAGTTATGTCAGTATCATTTGTTTCTTTTTTTCCATTGTATAATTTTGACTTCTTTGTCAAAAATCAGGTATTCATAGGAGTGTGGATTTATGTCAGGGTCTTAAATTCAATTCCATTCATCCACCTGTCTGTTTTTATGCCAATATCAATCTGATTTATTACTACAGCTCTACAGTAGAGTTTGATGTCAGGGATTATGATACCTCTGGAAGATCCTTTATTATACAGGATTGTTTTAGCTATCCTGGGTTTGATTGAAAGTTTTGCTGGGTATAGTAGTCTGGGCTGGCATTGTGGTCTTTTAGTGTCTACAAAATGTCTGTCCAGGACCTTCTGGCTTTTAGGGTTTCCATTGAGAAGTTGGATGTAATTCTGATAGGTCTGCCTTCTTGTTACTTGGCCTTTTTCCTTTGCATCTTTAATATTCTTTATTTATTCTGTATTTTTAGTGTAATCAAAATTAATATGTGGCAAGGGAACTTTTCTTTTATTATTTTTTGGTCCAGTCTATTTGGTGTTCTGTAAGTTCTTGTACCTTTATAGGCATGCCCTTTTTGAAGTTGAGAAAGTTTTCTTCAATGATCTTTTGAATATATTTTCTGTGCCTTCGAGCTGGAATTCTTCTCCTTTTCTATTCCTATTATGGTTAGGTTTGGTCTTTTATGGTGTCCTAGATTTCCTGGATGTTAGGAATTTTTTTTTGAATTTAACATTTTCTTTGAGTGATGAATCTATTTCCTCTATCATCTCTTCAACACCTGAGATTCTTTCTTCCATCTCTTGTATTCTGTTGGTTTATGCTTGCATCTGTAGTTCTACTACTTACCCAGGCTTCCATTTCTAGAATTCCCTTGGATTTTTTTTTTTTGCTTCTATTTCAATTTTCAATTTTCAAGCCTTTAACCATTCCCTTCACCTGTTTTGATTGTTTTTCCTCTTGGCTTCTTTAAGAGATTTATTGATTGCTTCTTTTTTTTTTTTTTTTTTTGTCTTTTCCTCGATTTCTTTAAGGGATTTATTCATTTCCTCTTTAAGGGCCTCTATCATCTTCATAAAGTATTTTTAAGGTCTTTTTTTGTACTTCAGCTCTGTTGAAATGTTCAGGTCTTGCTGTTGTAGGATCACTGGGTTCTGGTGGTGCCATATTGCACTTTCTGTTGTTGAATGTATTCTTACACTGGTGTTTATGCATCTGGGGTTTGGGATGATTATAGGTCTGTCTGGGTGTTGATTCTTGTGTTGCTTTTGTTGGACGAATGTGTTGTTCCTTTATTATCTGTTTCCTTTATTGTCTTCTGCCTGAATGGCAAGGGTTCTGGTGATTGTCAGGTTTTTCAGGTCCAGTAGGGTGTCTCAGCAGAGGTTTGTGTGAGTTTGGGTGACTAGATCCAGCATATCCTTCCGTTCTTCTGACTGGTGTGCGCTGTACCTGTGCCTATAGAATCTGCTGGAGCTGTGGGAGGGGCTGGCTGCAGGGAGGATGATGAGGTGGGTGAGTGATCTTGGGGGAAACAGAACTCAGTGGGTGGCAGCAGTGGTGGTGCAGCCTACAGGCAGGTCTCTCTCACCCGCTGGTCAGCTGCTAATCTCTTTTCTATAGTGTGTGTGTGTGTGTGTGTGTGTGTGTGTGTGTGTGTGTGTGTGTTCCATGGCGCACATATAGAGGTCAGAAGACAGTTTGTGGGAGTCAGCTCTCTCCTTCTACCTTAAGAGTCTTGGGGATAAAATTCAGGTCATCAGGCTTGATGTCAATGCCTTTGCCTGCTGAGTCATCTCACTGTCCTTGCCAGTATTCCCCTCACCATGAGGACCTTTGTGTCTCTGTTCATCAGGAATGCAGGTTGGTTTTCTGTGGTGTCCTTATCAATACTGGCTTCATAGAGTGAGACTGGAAGAAGAGCTTTCTCACCAGTTCTTGGCATGGTTTGTGAAGAATCAGTGTTCATTCTTAAATGTTTGACAGTGATCAGCATCCAAGTCATGAGGTCCTGGAATTTTCTCTCATGGAACATGTTTCTATTATGGATTCAACCTCTTTCTTGTTTTGTTTCTTTGAGTTCAGTCTTGGTAGGCTATGGCTATCCAAGAATTTATCCCTTTCTAGGCTTTTTTAGCTTATTGATGAGTGATTGTTTATGGTAGGCTTATGATCCTTTATATTTTTGTAATAACCATTATAATAAATTCTTTTGCCAACTATTTCCAAGTCTTTTACTTTTTCTTTGTGTTATTTAGCTAATAATTTCTCAATATTGTTTATAGTCTCAAAAAAGTCTTCTTTTTTAGACTTTTTTTTAAAAAAAATTGCCCCTCTGATCTTTATTTCTTGTACTGATTTGGTTTTCCTTTCCTTCTTTTCTTGATCCTTGCTTATCTAGTTCTTTAGTGGAGAACATCAGGTTGTCTGGGATCTTTCTTAAATCCTTACCATAGTAACTGGAGATAGAAACTGATCGGGTAAGGTATCGACCTTGTCACAGCAGTCCTGAGAATGTCCTTGCTGTCTCTCCAGCAAGGCCAGAGGAGAGCTCTGGCTCCTGGTTCCTTCTTATCTATTCCCTGAATGAGCACCTTGAGGCTATAGGTGAGGATATGACTGAAATTGAGACGAGGCACCTGGAAGCTCGCAGGTAGGCCAGCTGGATGGACCAGCTCAACCCCTTCCCCATGTCTCACACTAGTTTCTGCCAAAAGTTCTTTAAGAAGCCCCCAGACTAGCAGCTTGATGGTACCTGTTTCCTGGGACCCCCAACCTGCTGTCTAAGGAGCTCCCCTTTACCTCCCTTCCCTTCCATCTCTCCCTCCTTCTTAAGTACCCACCTATAAATTTATAATAAACATCTCTCTAAAACTCACCCTCTATGGCCTGTGAATTTCAATCATTGAACTCAGGAGACAAGAACCGAAAGCCACTGGCTCAGCATTGTCTTAGATTGCTGCCAAGTTTGTCAGGACTCTAGCCCTGAAGCCAAGCTTACCAAGGACCAAGAAGTTTCCATCACTCTCAAAGACACCTTAATATTCCCATACCACTTACTGCTTCAAATTTGCCTCTTGGACTGCCTTTCCAGAACACCACAGACTTTGGTATCTTCATGTATATTTGTCTCAAGAAATTTAAATTTCATTTTGAATTTCACTATTGGTCAGTTGGTTGTTCAGGAACCTGCTGTTTAATTTTCAGGTGTTTATGGTGTTTCTGAGATTCTTCCCCAAATTGGTTTCTACTTTTATGACATCATGGTCTAAAAAGATACTTTGACCTTCTTGAATTGGTAAAGACTTATCTGTGGCCCACCATGTCTGGCTGGTGAACTTACTTTGTTTATCATCTTTTTTCAAAATTGATTTTATTTTTATTTGTGTCTATGTGGGTGAGTATGGACAGATGCACACATGTACATGTAGAGGCCAGAAGATGTAGATGTAACCAACCATTCTTATTAAATAAGAACACAGAACCAATGTAAAAGAGAAAGCAAGAGGTCAGAGCTCAGAGCTAAAAATCTTACCCTTCCTCCTGCGGTGCTCCTAGCTTCCCGAAAGAGCCCAGCTAGCTCAGTCAGACTCTTAATCTCAGGGTCGTGGGTTCGTGCCTCACGTTGGGCGCCAGTAAGAGGTCATTGGATCTCCTGGAACTGGAGTTAGGAGGCTGTGAACTGTGAGTGCTGGGACTTGAACTCCATTCATTTTTGTGTAGTTGCAAAGAATGTATAGTTCCCATTCTGCAGTGGGTTGAGTATTTTTTAAGTACCTGCTGGATCCATTTGGCCGAGAGAGTGCAGGTGAATAAGATGTCTCTTGGTTTTTCTGGCTGTGTGATCTGTCTGCTGTTGAGAATCAGATGTTTGATTCCTCAGCTCTTCCTGCCTTATAGTTTAGCTCTCCCTATGTATCAACTTATATCTGCTTTATGTATTTTTAAAACTCTAAGGCTTGGGACTTGTTTTTGTCTTTGCTCTTTTAAGACAGGGTCTCACTATGTAATCCTGGCTGGCCTAGAGCTCACTATCTATGAGGTCCTTGGGATGGCTGGCCTCAAAACTCACTGAGATCTGTCTACCTCTGCCCCCCAAGTGCAGGAATTAAAGGCATGTGCCACCATGCCTGGCCCTCTAATGTTGAAGTGTATGTACTTCTAGTAATGTCCTCTGGTCATTTTGTGCTTTTGTCATTATCCAATGGCTTTCTTGTCTCTTCTAACAGTTTTTCCCTTAAAGGTTTATTTTATTTGTATAAGCCCTATTCACTTCATCTTTCAGTTTATGGGTTATCCCTTACTGCCTTCACCTTCCCTGAGCACTTATAGGTGAAATGAGCTCATGTAGGCAGTGTGTAGCTGGGGCTTTGGGGTTTATTTGTTGTTTGGAAATAGAGCTTTGCTCTGTGCACAATGCTGACTTTACACTCATGGTAATCTCCTGCCTCAGTCTCCTAAGTGCTGGGATTATAGAAACCATGCCTGGCTTGTGGACTTGCTATACTGTTGTATTTAATTTTAATTAATTAATTAACTTAGTTTTGAGACAGAGTCTCATTATATGACCTGGCTGGCCTCAAATTCTCAGAAGTGCTGGGATTAAAGGTATGCACCACCACACTTGACTCGGCTTTTGTATTCTTTTAAAAAATAATTTTTATTTATGTGTGCATGTTGGGCATATCATTGTGTGATTATGCACACATTCATGCAGTTATCTGCAAAGGACAAAAAAGGATGTCAGATGTCCTGGAGCTGGAGTTTACAGATGACTGTGACCTGCTGAGATAAATGAACTCCAGTTCTCCACCAGAACATCAAGTGCTTTAACAGCTGAGATGTCTCCTAACCCCTGCCATTGCCTTTCATATCTTGCAATGTTTTTTTGTGTGATCCATTAGCATGCTCTTTTAGTCTGAAGAACTCTCTTTAGCATGTCCTATAAAGACTCTTTGGTGTGTTGGGTAGTGATGAGCTGGCTTAGCTGTCATTTACATGGGAAGGCTTTATCTCTCCTTTGTAGGAAGGTCAGGGAACTTGGGAACGATCTGGGAAATAGAGACTGTCCCATTGAGAAAGGCTGCTCCTTGCTCCAGGGTTGCCTCCACCTCTCCCCAGATTGCAACTGTTAAAAAATGGAGGGTGTGCACAGAACCAATCAGGGAGGAAAGGAAGTCCAGAGCAGGGGTTGGGGGGGTGAAGGAGCCTGGAAAGAGTCAACCAGAGTCCCTGGATAGGAGCTTTTTGTCGTTCTAATAAAAGTTTGTCATGCTTGTTCTATTTCTTCTTGTGGCTGGCGTTTCTCTTGTTCCCTGACCATGTGTAACTTACTTTCACCCTGTTAGCCGCTCCAGGATCTTGAACTGTTTTTCTGTCTAGGACCTAAGGATGGCTGCTACTTTCACTCTAGGGCAGCTACCTGCTTTCAGGTCACCATCTCAGATCTCACAGTCTGTCAGTGACCCCTCTGTCTCCAAGCGTCACCTCTGTTTTGTGTGTCTACTTTCTAGGATGTATAAGTCTTGGCTATCCTATGGAATGAACTAGGTGGTACCCTAACCAACTGCCCATCACTCGAGACCCTGTAATAGCTTCATTTCTGAAGGCTAGTTCTGCTGGATGTGGAATTATTATTGTTGCTGGTTCTTTTTAATTTTCCTGTCTCTTTAGCCTTAAGTTCTGTGGAGAATCTGTTCCCAGATGTATTGAAACTCCCTTCTGTGTTTGGCTTTCTTTCTTTTCTTTCTGCTCTGTGAGACCTTTTTTGTAATAAATATACCCATGGGCAGTAGTAATAAATCTGATTGATGATCTTTGACCTTCCTATACATGAATGCTTATATCTTACGTCTTTCCTATTGTTTCTTTAAATAAATTTTATACCATTTTCTTTTTCTATAGCCTCTCTGTGTTAATTACTTTTCTTATTACTGAGATAAATGCACAAGAACAACTTAAAGAAGGGAGGGAGAGGAAGAGAGGGAGAGAGGGAGGGAGGGAAGAGTTTTATTTTGGCTCAAGATTAGAGATAAAGTCCACACAGCAGGGAAGGCTTGGCAGCAAGAGCCAAGAGCCAGAAGTTGCTGGTTACATTGTTTCTGTAGTCAGGAAGCAGAAAGAAATGAATGAATGCTGGTGTTCAACTTTCTTTCTCTTCCTTATTCAGTCTCCGACCCTGGCTGGTGAGCTGGTTCCATCCACATTTAGAGTGGGCCTTCCTTCCTCTTCGAAACATTTATGGAATCACCCTTATAGACACACCCAGATGTGTACCTAATTAATGACCTGGTATGTATTTTATATTGTGTGTACGTGTATGTGTGGTATGTGTACGTACAAGCATGTGTAGTGTGTGGATACACTTGTGTCTGTGTGAAAGCCGAAGGGGGACATTTGATGTCCTACTTTATCACACTCTGCTTATTCCCTCAAGACAGGGTCTCTTACTGAACCTGGAGCAAGCCCAGGAATTCTCCTGTTTCCACCCCCACCAATAATGGGGTTATAGGCATGCATAGCTTTATGCCCAACCATTTTTTTCACATGGGTGCTGGGAATTTGAATGCAATTCTGCATATTTATGCAGCAAGTATTCTTACCCTCTGAGACATCTCCCCATTCTGTTTCTATATTTTAACCAATGGCACACAAATATTGCAATTCCTCCACCCTGGTGTTGACAACCTGTGTATAGTGTCCATTTGACCATATTTACTCCGATCAGTTCTGGGTTCAGTTTCTTTGTTATGATTCAAGAGCATCCACTCTCACTTCATGGAATATTCTGAAGACAGTTGACTTAAAGTTCATCAGGTAACATTAGTACATCCCCCTTAGCATTGTGCCTGTGGATTGCCTTTTTCCAAATAGCTAGAGATTTTCAATGGTCCTTTTTATGCCAAGTAATTCAGGATCGTATGCTGGACAATTTGATATCACATTAAAAGATTCTAGGTCCTTTAAAAATCCTATGGAGGTGTGTGTGTGTGTGTGTGTGTGTGTGTGTGTGTGTGTGTGTGTATCTTCTATAGGATATATATATAAAGTCAAATCCATGCTTGCATAATTCAGAGGTAAGCTTGGGTGTTCCTATAAGTGAACCCCCAATTAAACACTTTCCTTTTATAAGAGTTTCCTCGGTCATGGTGTCTCTTCTAGCAACAGAACAGTGACTAAGACATCCTGTTATTTTTAATCAACCTTCTTGTTTATTTGTTCCTTAAATTTATTCTTTCCATTTGGACATTGAATTTGTATAGTGAGTCTTCTATTTCAGATGCATTTTTTCAGTTATGGAGGGGTGTTTATATTCATCTGTTCATTTATTTTATAAGCATGTTTGTTTTTCTGTGAACATGATTTATTTGACTTTATTAATAGCAGTTAGAAAAGATACTTTTTAAAAAACATTTATTTTTATTTCATATATATGAGTGTTAGCCTGAAAGTGTGTGTATAAGCTCTATGTGCATGCAGTACCTGAGAAAGCCAGAAGGGGGCATTAGATCCTATAGACCTGGAGTTAAATACTGTTGTTACCTGCCATGTGAGTGCTGGAAACTAAGCCTGGTCTTCTGCAATGGCAGCAAATGGTCTTAACTGCTGAGCCATCTCTCCAGCCCTATAATTGACACTTGAAGATCATTAGTTCCAACATCTGTTTCATCTCAGATTCTATCAGTATCTTCTTTCCTCTGGAGAGTGGGTTCCATTTTCCCAAGCTTTGCTTTTTTATACGAATTTGAGGTAATTCTGGACCTGGTAGACATTGCAAACACTGCCTATGAAGACCAGGGTTCTGTTTTATTTTGTTTTACTGCTGAGTGTCAGTTCCTGAATTTTGAAGTCTACAGTGTTGGTTGGGTGGCATCTTCCAGTATCCATTCATACTTTTGAGTAGGTATTCTTCCAATCTGTCTTATATATGTGTAGTTCAAAGACTGGCCAGATAGCTAATTCTCTTTCTGGTTTAACCTTCGATGATTTTTCTCTCTGTCATTCATATCCGCCCGCACCCCCTCCCCAATTTTCCTGGCTCTGCCTCTTTCTTACCGCACCCCAGCCCCTGCCTAGTAGCTATAATGCTACAGGCCTGGCTTATGAAAGGGTCCTCCTTTGAGTGTGGAACCCACCCTCTCACCCACACCAAGCTTCCACATCCCCTTCCTTTCCTTCTACCTTTAGGGAACAGCTTTTGTACTATATCTGAATTGTATAGTCATTTCCTGTATGACTACTGACCTAGTAGAATCTTACTAGTCATTATTAAAACAGGAGGGTTTATGCTTAACATACAATGCATACTTGCATGAAAATTCCTTCAGATAACACAGCACCATGTTAGGTGAATATGCACAATGAAAATTTAAAACATAACAATAAAAGGACAAAAGGCTTCTCTTATTTCATAAGAAATACTTTGGATTTCTAGTACAGATGCTCTCCATCTTCTTCATTAAAATTTCAAAGGCATTTTAGTTTTTAGATCCTGTTAAGAATGTTAGTGTTTAGGGCTTGAGAGATGGCTTAGCAGTTAAAAGCACTTAACGCTCTTGTAGAGGACCGGGGTTTAGTTCTCAGCACCCACAGCAAATGGCTCACAGATGCCTGTAGCTCCAGTTCCAGAGGATCCAACACCTTCTTTGGACTCTGTTGGCCCCTGCATGTACCAGCATGCATGCGGTGCACATACAGACATGTTCCTGAGCACACACACACACACACACACACACACACACACACACCATAAACAATACATTTTCTTTAAAGATTAGTAGTACCATTGTTCCTCTCATCTGTTCTTCTTTCCCTAATTAGTCGCTATCACTAGGATATAGCTGTGAAATAAAAATAATTCATCTTACCGTTCATACCATCCCTTGACTAAATACATTTATTTAAAGCGTTATGTACATTTGTTATTTATTTATATATGTGTATGAGCACACACATGGAGGCCAGAGGCCAGCTATAGGGAATTTGCTCTCCCCATCTACCATGTGAGTTCTAGGGATTGAACTTAGGTCATGGAAAGAGTCTTTGCCTACTGAGCTATCTTGCTGGCCACAAAATCTTATTTTACTGATTTTTCCCCATTGTGTTTCTTTTCATTTCTAGGGAAAATTGTCGTCTCTGTAAGTAATGATGATAGACATGTGGGGTCTGTGTATGATGGCAACAGTGCCCGGGCCTTGGCACCGCCTGCCAGGCAGATGCTCCACAGGGACTTCACCCCCAGCCTGGTAAGTGTCATTTGTTAGCTTTCTTTTCCATCTTACTGGAAACTTGATGTTTCTTCTTACCCATTGTTTCGGTTTTTACCCTTCAGTGATAGCTTCCCGGCTCTGCTGTTGTCCCCTGTCACACTTCCAGGGTGGAGGCTGCCTCCCTTGAAGATGAAATGACTAGGTGGGGGGGCAGGCTAGCTAGACCAGGCTCTATTGATTTTTTTTTTTCCTTTCCAACTTGATTAGTGATTTCCATGAAAATGGCCAGAAAGAACATGCCCAAACACAAAGCCTTAAAAGAAGGCCGTTTGGCAAGAACAGTACGAAAAGCTCTGTTAAGAGCCCACAGAGACTAGAAGAGGTGGAATTAATTTACGGTGTTAGAATTTGGTTTTGTTAAGGACAAAGTTGAGCAGAAATTTACTTTTGAATTTTCCAGCAGATGTACAAAGAAAATAATGTAGCTCTTCTTGGATGAAATACAAAATAGAGAATTCATAATATACATGGATAATTCATATCAAAATCTGCCATGGAATAGCCAGATAGCTGAGGACAAAATGAAGATTTCATTTGCTTGAATGACCTTCAAAATTGTTTTTATCTTCCATAGAACCTTTGTGAAAAAAACAGGTCTACGAAAAGACATTTAAAAACTTTTAGTACATTTATTCATTTATTCTTTGTGTGTGTGTGTGTGTGTGTGTGTGTGTGTGTGTGTGTGTGTACATGAGAGGGTGCACAGGTACCACAATGCATGCATAGAGGTCAGAGGAGTTGATGTGGGTCCTGGGACTAAACTCAGTCATCAACCTTGATGGAGCCTTTTCCCACTGAAATCGTCTTGCCAGCTCCAACATTTTAAAATATCTTCTTAAAAGAATAAAGACCCAGGGATATAGTTCAGTTGGCTGAGTGCTTACCTCATGCACATGAAGCCCTGGGTTCTAGCTCTAGCACTGAATAAAACCAAGCAGGGTGGTGTACACCTGTAATCCTCATCCTCAGGAAGTAGGGGTGGGAAGATCAGACGGTCATCTTTGGCTACATAACAAATTTGAGGTCAGTCTGGGCTACGTGAGAACTTGTTTCAACAATAACAAAAGCAGCACAAACTAATAGGGAAACAAGGCAAGGATGTGAAGATACAGTTCTGAAAACACAAAAAATAGTGTCGGGAAGAGCAAGAGGCTGATAGATGAGGGTTAGGGAAAGGATGGTAGACATGACTGAAGTACAGTATGCATGTGTGGAAATGTCAGCAGAAACCCATTAATCTGTATAATTATCTGCACTACTAATTATAATAAAAGATAGTCAATAAACACGGAAATGACTTATACGTCACAATTAATCTGAGAAATAAACAAAGGCAATTGTTAATAATTTTTTTTACCTATCATATTAGCAAATGTTTGAAAAATTGTTATCCAGTGTTGATAAGCTTTGAGTGAAATAAATGCTCTTACTGGTGTTGGAAGACAGGGTGCATTGGCTCACGCTATTTGATTAGTATCGTAGTCAGTGTTCCAGTGCTGTGAAGAGATACCATGACCTTAGCAACTCTTATGAAAGGAAGCATTTAGTTGTGGCTGGCTTACAGTTTCTGACATTTAGTCCATTATCACCATGGCAGGAAGCATGGCAGCATGCCGGCAGACATGGTGCTAGAGAAGGAGCTGAGAGTTCCAGATCCAGATCCACAGGTAGGAGGAAGAGAACAACACTGGGACTAGCTTGGGCTTTTTGAAACCCCAGATCCCAACCCACAGTGACACACTTCCTCCAGCAAGGTCACATCTATTTCCAACAAGACCACAGCTCCTAATCCTTCTCAAGTAGTGAATGCCTGATGACCGAGCACTCAAATATATGAGTCATGGGGGGCATTATCATTCAAGCTACCACAGGTAGCATAAATATCCCTCACTCTTTACCTCTATATGAATCAGTACTCTTGGCCTTGTGACTTTGTGGTGCTCTTTCTTCCTGACTCTGAGCTTAGCCCTGGAGCTTGCTGTCGCCATGGAATGTCAGCAAAATTCAATCAAGGACTTGACAGGTGAGGCTGGCTAGCCCTCTCCCCTTGCACCTGCCCAGCCTCCCTTGCTGCAGCATGGTTATCCATCATCCCAGCCAAGCTTCTGGCAATCTGTAGATACAGGGTAGTAGCAAGTCTGTGGGCAGGATCAGTAGAGCTGCCAGCCAGTTACCCAGTGTGTGGGTGTCTATCACACTCTGGTTGTGATTGCAGAAATAGACAATGAATCAGAAGGAATTGGCTTCCTTTCTTGTTGGTAGGTTGGTTGGTTGGCTTGTGCGGGTCTCATGTAGCCTAGGCTGGCTTTGAACTCTCTATGTAGCCAAGGATGGCCTTAAACTCCTAGTCCTTCTGCCTCTACCTTCGAAGTGCTGGATTTACAGGCATGCACTGACGCACCTGGTGACTGTAAAGATTTTAAAAATGCCTAATACTTTACCAAGCAACTATAATTTTAGGACAAAACAGAAATATGAATAAACTAACAGCTTCCAAGATGTTCATGGAAGCAGTGCTTGTTGTAGAAAAGTAGTTTAAAATACTCTTGTATTTATTTCAGTGGGAAATGATTGAATAAATTAAGGAATGTCTGAGTAACACAATGTCTTAGCCTGTATATAGTGTCATAACAAAATACTTAGACAACACAAGTTTATTTCTCATAGATCTAGAGGCTAGGACATCCATGGTCAAGTCACTAATACTTTCTGTCTAGGGAGGGCTCTTGATACTGCTTCCCAAAATGGCACCTTGTAGCTGTGTCCTGCAGGGGGCACAAATGTTGTATCATCACCAGTCAGAAGGTCAAAAGGGATGATTGCCATGTCCCCTCCAGCTCTACTACAGGGTCCTCCTCCCATTGATGACAGCTGTGCCCTCAGACGTTAATTGTCCTTAAGCTTCCATCTCTTATACTGCTGCCTTAGAGGTTAAGGTTCTCTCTCTTCTTTTTTAAGGCAGGAAGTGCTGTGGGATGTTCTGTATGTTAAATGTGTTGCTCTGATTGGACAATAAATAAAACAATGATTGGCCAGTAGCCAGGCAAGAAGTATAGGCGGGACAAGGAGAGAGGATTATTCTGGGAAGTGGAAGGCTGAGTCAGGAAGATGCTGCCAGCCGCCGCCATGAGTATCAACATGTAAGATACTGGTAAGCCACATGCCATGTGGCAAGGTATAGATTTATAGAAATAGGTTAATTTAAAATATAAGAACTAGATAGCTAGAAGCCTGAGCCATTAGGCCAAACAGTTTAAATAATGTAAGAGTCTGTGTGTTTATTTTATAAGTGGGCTGCAGGACTACCGGGGCTTGGCGGGAGCTGGAGAGAAATTCTCCAGCTACAAGGAAGCATCTATTTTGGCTCATTATCTGGAGGTATAGTCCATCATGGCAGAGAAGGCATGGCGGGAGAGGCATGGGGTGGCCGGTACCTTTGTATCTACAGTCAGGAAAAAGAGCAATGAATGCTGGTACTCAGCTTGTCTCCTCCCCTCCCCCTCCTCTTCTTCCTCCTCCTCTTTCTCTTCCATCCCCCTCCCTTTTGTTGCCCCATGCTATCTCTCTTGGTCTCTCTTCTCTCCATTTCTCCATTTCCCCTTGCCTCTAGAAACCCAGGACTGCTTTATGCCCTTTATTTTGTCATCCTAGGCCTTCCTAGTCTTCACTCCCTGACCTCAAACACTCCTCCATTTCTGTCTCCCTCAGCTTCCTCACTCGGGCGTGATGTCCGCACCCTGAGAGCCAGCCACCTCTTCTTGCATCACAGGGCCAGATACACAGGGTGGATGGCAGACCGGGAGGCCTGGGAAGAGTGCCCCAGAAACAGCTTCTCTGGGGAAGGCAGAGCTGCAGTGTAGCTGAAGGATTCAGTAGCTGGGAGGAACTTCTGGGGAGTGGTAGCATACTGCCTCTCAACATCTGGCCATGCTGAGTCCAGGCCCCCCTATACTAGTACCCATTCCTGTACAAACCTGGTCCTGGCCCCACTGATAACCTTATTTCTCTAAGAAACTCACACTTAAACCACCTGCTTAGGAGACTTTGGTTCCCATCTACTGGCTGGTAATTGATAGCCCCGTTAAGTGGCAGTTTCAGATGATGATTTCCCCAACATTACCTACATACAAAGTTCTGTTGATATGGGCTACCCTCTTCACACACACCGATTCCTTCTGGTCCCTACTCAGTGTAGCATTCAGTCATGGCCAAGTGAAACTATTGTCAGAATCAGATAGGGACATAATTATAGAGTGCTTGTTTAGCAAGCACAGAGCCCTGGGTTGTCCCCAGCACTACACAAACTGGCCATGATGATGATGCACGCCTGTAATCCTAGAACTTGGAAATAAGAGGCAGAGGATCAGAAGTTCAAGGTCATCCTGGCTACAGTAAGAGGCTAAACACTCTCTTTAAACTCTCTCTCTCTCTCTCTCTCTCTCTTCTCTCTCTCTCTCTCAAAATTGCTTGAAAGCAGTCATTTCTGCTGAGAAAGATTATCAACTTGGGCTACAGCTATGCCTGAGTCTGGTGTCCACCCCGCAGGCGCATCGGACCTTTGATTGTGCTGTTAGCTGACAGTTATTGACTTGAGCTGTACACAGTCTTGTGCTGGAGCTGCCCAGGAAATTTGGAATCCAATATAAATTATTTACTTATTAGTCATTCTCTCTGCCCAGGACAAATGTCTGCTTTTTCTTTTAAAAAGTGATTAAACTTTTCCCGAGTGGTTTGGCAGTCTGGTATTTTGTAATTGACTAGATACAGTAGATTCTTAGAAGTTCTTATCACCTCCGCCAAATCGAGGCAGCAACTCTTCCCAGGAAATAGCAGCATTTGACATCGAACCCTCTGCTTGTGTCGGTGCCTGCAGCAGGGCCCTCATCTAAGACCAGTTGCCAGGTATGCCGAGACCATGTCTTCCTGGGGAATTCCTTAGTCTGAAGTCGGGGTGACCAGGCAGGCAGTTGAGGAGCAGGTTCTCCGCCCTATGGCTGAGTGAATGCTTTCTTGCTGTGGATTGTTCTCCTTTCATAAAGCATAATAGGCACCCGAGAGTCCTCTGGTATCAGCAGCTTTGGAGGTGATAGAACTGATTCTCTGTGTCAGTAAGTGCTGGGCAGGGACTCCTGATGCTCAGGGCTTGGTGGGGTGGCATCTGTCAGGATTTCCACAGAGGACTGTAGGGAGAAAAACTCTGACAACAAGCTGGCTAAGTGGAGGGGACTTAAAAAAGCATTGAGGGGCTAGAGAGATGGCTCAGAGGTTAAGAGCACTGGCTGTTCTTCCAGAGGCCTGAGTTCAATTCCCAGCAACCACATGGTGGCTCACAACCATCTGTAATGAGATCTGGCGCCCTCTTCTGGCCTGCAGTCATATATGCAGGCAGAACACTGTGTACATAATAAATAAATAAATAAATAAATAAATAAATAAATAATAAATCTTTTTTTTAAAAAAAAAGCATTGAGGGCTGGGAGATGGTTAAGTAGGGAAGAGCACTTGCTGCAGAAGCATGAGGACCTGAGTTCAGATCCCTAGCACCACATAAAAAGCTGGGCATTGAAACATGTGCCTGGAAACCCCAGCACAGGCTGGGCACAGACAGAATCATCACTGAGCTGACTGACCGTAAACATATCTGGGAGAACAAAAGAAAAGAAGAAAAGAAAGAAAGAGGTGAGCTCCAGATTCTATGAAAAATCTCCTCTCAAGGGATTAAAGTGGGAAGCTATAGAAGACACTCAGTATTCTCTTTTGGCCTTTGTGTGCACATGGATGCCCACCTGCACACATACAGATACACACACACACACAACACACACACACACACACACACACACACACACACACTTAAAACACACAAATATAAATAAAGCCTTGAGCTGGGTGTGGTGATATGGCCTGTAATCCCAGCACTTTGGAAGTAGAGGCAGGAGGATCAGGAGTTTAAGCTCAGCCTCCGGTTTATTGACAGCCTGGGCTAACGAGACTGTCTCAAAAGAGTCAGAGAGGGATGGGAGCTGGCTTGATTGGTAAAATGTTTGCTGCACAAGCATTAGGACTTGAGCTTGTATCCCTAGCACCTAATTAAAAGTTAAATGGGGTGGTATTTAACTGTAATCCTGGTGCTGGGGAGGCAGAGACAGGGGGGATCCCTTTGGCTTGCTGACCAGTCAGTCTAGCTGAGCTCTAGGCTTATTGAGAGAGCCTATCTCAAACACTAAGGTGGAGGGGGCGTTTTGCCCACAGCCTGATCACCTGAGATCAACCCCCAGAATACATACACAGTCTGGAAAGAGAGAGCCAGTTCTACAAAGCTGTCCTCTGATCTCAATATGTGCACCTTGGCACATGTGTGCCCATATACAAACACATTCATGTATATACACAATAATACATAATTTTAAAAGTAAGATGAAGAGAGATGAGGAATATATGGGATACTAACCTCTCATCTCTACATACACCCATACACACACACACACACAACACACACACACACACACACACACAGAGGAACACACACATGAAGAGGGAGAGGGGAGAAGAGGGAGGGAAGAGAGAGGAGAGATAGAGAGAGAAGAGATAGAGAACTCAAGGTCTGCCCATAGCCAGAATTGAATTTCAGAACAAAAGCACCAACCGCCCAAGCTAGGCTTTGCTGCAATCTCAACACACCAATTAAAAGGATGAGTAATAGTGAAAAGCAGAGAACAATTTAGTCTTTAATCAACACATCAGAAAGAACAGAGGGATACACTCACTCCCAAGTTCACCTTCATAAACTAACACTGATTTAGGTTAAATGAGAAGAATCAAGGAAGGGAGCAGGCAGGTGCCTAATTAAGCATCCTGGCCAAGCTGTGGTCCCTCCCATCATTGTCCCAGCTCTGGGCCTTCACTGTACTCTGATAAATTTTCTACCTAATCGCTGTCATTGTTACCAGAGTTGTTAGGGTCAGAGCCTGGATTCTGGCAGTTCTAACAAGCGAGGCTCAGCCACCCATTCTCAGTATGCCAATCAAAGAGACAAGGTGAAGCAGAGAAAGGAAATTTATTCAATGTGACCACTGGGAGGAGGAATAAATAAAAAAGGTCCAGTGAATACCCCATACCCCTGTCTGTCTTCAGGGATTTTGACATGATGTTAAGGTTTACATGGAGGGCAAGAGATATGTATAGCTAAGCAGTCCTGATTGAGGCGTGGTCTTGCCTATCCTTGACCCATCCATCATTTGTCTTGGCTCTAGTGCATCCTGCAAGGTGGTCAGACAAGTTGTCAGAGCTGTTTTAGATCTCCTCCTGGGAAATAAGTTCTTCCTCTGGACAACTCCAGTGTTCAGCCTTTCCCCTCCCCCAGCATGAGTTTCCTGCATTAATTCCAGTTTCTTGGGGTCCATTGTTTCAAAGATCTAATAGCCAAAGAAAAGGGCACATATGTTTCTCTTTAGAATATCTCCTCTCTTGCCAGAATGTTTGCATCAGCACAGAGAGGGCCAATCTGGTCTCTACAAGATGAACTGTTCCATCACTGAATGTTATCTCCACCTTGGGTGTCCTCCATCCCAAAGGTTTCTGGAATCCAGGGTGACTGCAAGTTTTGGACAATGTCTCTACATCTTCAGCCCTGAAGGGGATGAGATGGTCAGGTAGACAGACATTACTTAGTCTGTCATGCCTGTCCAGAGTCAATCAGGAGTCTGACCTCAAGTAAAGGAATCAGACAAAAATGGAGGCAGAGTTGTCAGGCTTTCATTCTGCTTTAGTGACGTGACCTCATGGGCCAAAGTGAGGGGTCAGTGCTTTTTAGCAAGAGTATCCATTACATGTGTGATTTTCAGTTCTGTGTGTAGCTGGAGTTTTCCTGTGTCCACCTGCTCCTGCAGCCACTCAGACCAAAGTAAACACACAGAGACTTATATTACTTATAAACTGCATGGCTGTGGCAGGCTTCTTGCTGTCTAGTTCTTGTATCTTAAATTAACCAATTTCTATAAATCTATACCTTGACACGTGCTTGTGGCTTACTGGTATCTTTACATCTTACTTCTCATGTTGGCAGCGGCTAGTGTCTCCTGACTCAGCCTTCTACTTCCCAGCATTCTTCTCTCTCCTTATCCCACCTATATTATATTTCCTGCCTGGCTACTGGCCAATCAATGTTTTTATTTATCAATTAGTCAGAGCCACACATTCACAGTGTACAGAAAGACATCCCCAGCATCTATGTTTGTCCAACTTGGAGGTAGAAAAAAATTGATGGAAGGAGAAGTTATGGGATATATGTATTTATTTAAGGTTTATTTTTATTTGTGTGTGTGTGTGTGTGTTGGTGTGTGTGTTGTGTTGTGTGTGTGTGTGTGATGTGCTTTGCTTGTGAAATGGAGGCCAGAAGAGGGAATTAGATCTCCTGGATCTGAAGTTATTGTTCCTGACTGGCCCTAGTCAGTCTCCTTGTTTCTACCCATCTCCATCACCTCCATCTTCACCAATAATACTCCCTCCCCAGCTACTAAGAATCCTAACATTTTTCAAGCCAAACTATCTAGTTTCATCCAAGTCTAAAAATGGTCTTTCTTGACTTTCAAAACCAAATTCAGATCCTTTAACCTGGAGCTCAGAGAGATGGCTCAGTGGTTAAGAGCCTGCACTGCTCTTGCTGAGGACCCTGGTTCAGTTCCCAGCACCCATATCGGTTTTGAGCTAGGATCTTACTGTGTAGCCCAGGATGGTCCTGAACTCTCTGTCTTCCTGCTGTAGCGCAGGTATTAGAATTACAGATGTGGGCCACCATACCTAGCTTTGATTTATTTTGAAGTGATGGTTCCAAGGTGATTTTCATATATGCTGCCACCATGTTAATTGGTTTGCAAGGAGGAAGTGTCTAATAATAAATGCCATTGGCCTAATTTGCATTTTCCAGGAAATATCATTTTCCTCTATTTAATTCTTCAATTTGAATAAACAACAAACAAAATAGCAAACATAGTGGTTGGAATCAGCTTCTAGATAAAATTGGTGTTTATTTTCAGCTTTGTATTTTTAGTTTTTATTTTTATTGCATACCAGGGCGCTTGTATGGAGGACAAGGTGATGACTGATTCTCTCCTTCCACCATGGAGGTTCTGGGGATCACACTGGGCTTGTCAGGTTTTGGCAGCAAGTGCCTTTATCTGCTGAGTCACCTCATGGACTTGGGCTCTCTAACCCATTTGGAATATGCTAAAATAAGCTCAGGAATCCAGGAGGTGTCTCTAGATTGGGCTCCAGGAGTTCTGCGTTTGATTCATGCAGCTCTTACTCCCTCCAGATCCCATCCTGAACAGACTCGGGAGTTCTAGAAACTTCAACAGTCAGTAAAAGCATTCCAGAGACTCAAGAGCTTCTCATGTTCGATATAATGCCTAACAAAGACAAAAGCAGATAGACTTGTACCACAGGGCAGTGATCAGGAGACACAATTTGAACACAGCTATCGTGTGACCATGAGGTAATGGAGTCAGAGCAAAAATAGAAAGACACTTGTTGGAGGGAGGAAACATCCTAGAGTAAGAGACTCCTCTCCTGCTTGCCCAGAAAGAGGAACAGGAAGAGGTAAAATCAAACCTGGCAAAAAGAGTCAGTGAGGGAAAGCAGTAGGATTACCTGCAGCCCTAAAATGGGACCCCAGAAAAGAAGGGGGACAGCTGACAGCACCTCTCATTTGCCCTTACCTGCCCAGGGAGTTATTTCTAGGATTTCCACGAATACCTACCAATTACAGGGAAGCAGCCTGTCAACTTGAGCAGACAGTTCAAGATGAGCACAGAGGCTTGCCCTGGCTTCCAAAGCATCCTGCTAGGTTGAAGAAGTGTGCTGCAGTTCAACAGACCTGGGAGCATTTCTTGCTGGGGAAAGTGTCCTAGGGGGATGAATACTTGGTTTTTAGAACAGAACAGGAGACTTGGGTATGTAGTCAGGTGACTCAGAGCCCTTCCAAGCAAGCCTTTTCCTCTACCCACCCCCAATATGTCTATTTTCTCTCTCTCTCTCTCTCTCTCTCTCTCTCTCCTCTCTCCTCTCTCTCTCACACACACACACACACACACACACACACACCACCACCACCACCACCTCAAGCTATGTGGAAAAAAAAACTCAGTTTTCATGGCAAGGGCCAGAGAAAAGCGGCCCAGTGGTAAGGCCTTTGCCAACAAGCCTGATAACCTCAGTTTCATCTCTGTAGCCCACATGGCAGGAGGAAAAACTGACCTCTCCCCACAAGTTGTTCTCTGACCTCCACATGTAAGCTATGGTGCTTGCCCCACCCCAAACAAATAATTAAAATAATTTACAATGTAATAAATTTTAAAGAGATATGGGTGAAAGAGCGGGCTTTAGGGTGGAAGGAAAGACACTTGATTCTTATTTATTTTGAAACATTGAGCAGACGGCACACTCACACTCTCTAAATGCTACTCAGAGGACATGAGAAAGTAAAGAAGGATGGGCATATTGCATGTGATCTAAGAAGGTTTCAGCCACAAGGCACACCATCATTAAACAAATCACAGAGAAAGGAAGCCTGCCACGGATATCACTGTGACAAAGTGTCATTGTGTCCCAGTCCTGGGATCCTTGAGATACTGTCACAAACAAGCGCTTCGTTATAAGAAAATCACGGAATGCTGTTCAAACCGTTTCATTCCCCGTTAGTTGCGTCAGAGCCCATTCTTTCCACCCCCCACCCACTGTTGCTCCTGAACTTGGTGCGCACTCTTGGAACTGCCCTTGGAAGAACTGCCTCACCTGATATAAGGTTCATCCAGCAGCAGCGCCATATATCTAGTGTGAACTTTCATGTTCTTTATCTTGTAGTCTTTTTTTTTTTTTTATGGTGCTTGTTTTTATATGTGCCATAAGTATTTATGCTGTTGAATTAGGCTAAAGCAATTCTACCTTAATTTTTAACTGGAAGCTTAAAAAATATTTAAGAGGATTTAAAAAAAAATTGCCAAAATGTAAAAATGTGAAAGTGCTTCCTGGGTTGTCATGAAATGTAGACTGTCAGTGAAATTACAAAGTTAATTTTATCCCAAGTAAGGCACACTTAAAAATAGACTCTGGCTGTGCCTGTTCTGATAGGTCCTTCTCAGGGTTCCTTAAGCTGAGCTACCTCTGGTGAGGATTCTCCATGGCATAGCATACAATCTGGCCCTCAAAATGGCTTCCACCAGTGACAGATGAAAACAGACAGGAAGGGCATCCCTGAAGGCTGTGGTAGTTAATATTGGCTGTTAATCTGACAAAGCCTAAAATCACCTAGGAGACAAACTTCTGGGCCTGTTTGTAAGGACGTTTCTAGACTGAGACAACTGATGTGAGAAGATTCACCCTGAATGTAAACGGCACCATTTCTCCAGACTGCACACAAAAGAGAAAGCCTGTTGGGCATCAGCGTTCCCCACTTTTTGCTCCCTGACTGCAGATGCAGTGAGACCAGCTGCCTGGTACTTCTGCACCATGGCTTCCCCAATCACAATGAACTATATCTCCTTGAACTACAAGTCAAATAGACCTTTTCTCTCTTAAATTGCTTCATTTTAGGTATTTGACCACAGAGATGAGAAAAGTCATTAATAAAGTAGTGGAGAGAGGAAGGAGACTTGGAGCTGGAAGAATGACTGTATGTTGGAGGGATGTGATGTGCATGCCCATGGATTCCACTGTGTATGTAGGTGTTCTGGTTACAGTGCTGTAGCTGTGATACAAAAACCAACTTGGATGGAAGCGCGGGTATTTGGCTTACACTTCCTGGCCTATAACACATTATTGAGTGATGTTGTGGCAGGAACTCACAACAGGACCCATGGAGAAATGTTGCCTACTGCCTCACTTTCTGGCCGTTGATGACTCATGCTCAGTTAGCTGTCCTGTGCTCAGTCCAGGACCGCCTGCCTAAGGATGGTGTTGCCCATAGCATGCTGAGCCTTCCCACATCAGTCAGCAATCAAGAAAATGCCACATGATATGCCCACAGGCCAATCTGATTAAGCAATTCCTCAATTGAGGTTCACTTCCCAAATAACTCTGTTGTATCAAATTGACAATAAAAATTAACATTAACATCATAGTAGGCAAAATGATATACCTATCAATCAGGCCCATTGACTACCACTTAATAACGTTACCTCCCTCATTTGGATAAAATATTCCCCAACGCCCCCAGCCTCTGGGACTATTGTGTGGTTGATATATTATGCACCCCAATAAACTTATCTGGGCATCAGAGAAAGAAACAGCCACTATATTAAACATAGAGGTTAGGCAGTGGTAGCACACATCTTTAATCCTAGCATTCCAGAGGCAGAGATCCATCTGTATCTCTGTGAGTTCAAGGCCATACTGGAAGCAGTCAGGCATGGTGACACACACCTTTAATCCCAGGAAGTGATGGCAGGAAGCAAAAAGGTATATAAGGTGTGTGAGGACCAGGAGCTAGAGGCTTTAAGCTTTTAGACTTTTAGCAGCAGTTCTGCTGAGACCCATTTGATGAGGACTCAATCAGAGGCTTCCAGTTTGAGGAAAGAGGGTCAGCTGAGAAGTTGGTGAGGTGAGGTTAGCTGTGGCTTTTCTGTCTCTCTAGTCTTTTAGAATACACCCCAATATCTGGCTTCAGTTTTTTTTTTTTTTTTTTTTTTTTTTTATTAATAAGACGTTTTAGGATTCATGTTACACTATTGGAAGGAACTTTGGTAGAAACTTTAAGCAGTGGGCTTAGGGTCCAGAAAGATGGCTCAGTCGATAAAGAGCTTGCCTTGTAAGTGTGAGGACCTGAGTTCAGAGACACCTACAAAAAGGAGGTGTGGTAGTACACGCCTGTAATTCCAGCCCATGGAAGATGGCGGACAGGACTGTTTACTATATCTGCTGGGAGCAGAAAGCTGGTAGATACTTTTAAAAAAATCAGAGTGAGTGGGTAAAGAAAACTGTGAACAAAAAAACTGAAAAGAAAATTGCCACCAAAAGAGCTGGTGTGGTGAAGTATTTGAGGGTGTATACTCGCATTCACATGCATAGAAAGCTGAAGGTAACCTTAGGTGCCATCCACTTTGTTATCAAGACAAGTTTTTCTCATTGGCCTGGAACTCGCCAAGTGGGCTAGGCTAGCTGGCCAGTAAGCCCCAGAGATCCTCCAGTCATGCCTGCCTACCTGAAGCTGCTTGTGTACAACACCTCTTACGGTTCTTCTCACTTGGCTTTTAGAGATCAAATGCATGGCCTCATGCTCACTCAACAAGCAAGCAATTATCAATGGAGTCAGACCGATCCAAAGGATTTACTTCCCTCCTTCCTTCCTTCCTTCCTTCCCTTCCTTCCTTCCTTCCTTCCTTCTTCCTTCTTTCTTTTTTTTTGTTTGTGAGAACAGAGTTTTTCTGTGTTTGTTTGGTGCCTTTCCTGGATCTCACTCTGTAGACCAGACTGGCCTTGAACTCACAAAGATCTGCCTGCCTCTGCCTGCCTCCAAAGATCTGCCTGCCTCCCAGTGCTGGATTAAAAGGTGTGCACACCACTGCCCAGCCTGTTTCTTTCTTTTTGTTTTTTGGGACAGGGTTTCTCTGTGTAACAGCCCTGGCTGTCCTGAAACTCACTCTGTAAATCAGATTGGCCTTTGAACTCACAGAGATCTGCCTGCCATTGCTGGGATTAAAGGCATGTACCACCACTGCCCAGAAAAAGGATTCTTTTTTAAAAACAAGGTTTTATTTGTTCACTTGGTTTGGGGTTTTGTTTTGGCATAGTAGTGGCACACAGGCCTGTAATCCCAGCACTTAGGAGTGTGTAGAGGTGGATCAGGAGTTCAAGACTAGCTTTGACTTACATGTTGAATTCAAGGACAGCTTGAGCCACATGAAGTTCCATCTTAAAAACAAAAAAACCCCTCCAATTCTGCCTTTAGTTAGAGCACTTATGTTCCAGTTACAGTATCAGCACACAGAAGTGTATTTACCAGCTCAAAAAAATATATTAAACAGACTTACTGTATAAGGTTGGTTCATAAAACAAATTCATACAACTAAATGTATAGATTTACATATCTGCAGCCATAGGATAAAAAAGATAAATCAGGCATGTCAGATCTCTGTATTAATTACAGGTAATGAACATTTTCTTTATTTTTAGTTTCGGGCAGTGCTGGGGATTGAACCGAGGACCTTGCACTTGCTAGATAAGTGTAGTGTAGTCTACCACTGAGTTACATGTCTGGTCTACATTTCACGTTTGGGTAGAGTTTATGTTGTTTGCATTTTCACATAAAAGATAGCACTTTCTTTTAGGAAAAAGATTTTTTAGGAAAGTTAGTAGATAGGGCTGGAGAGATGGCTTAGTGGTTAAGAACACATGTTGCTCTTCCAGAGGACCTGGGTTCCATCACAGCACACTCATGTGATCACAACCCTCTATAAATCCAGTTTGAGGGGATCTAACACCCTCTTCTTATCTCCAGGAATACATGTGGATACACAGACATATATGCATACAAAACACCCATACATATGAATTAAATAATTTTTTTTTTTTTAAAGAAAGAGAACTGGGTGGTGGCACAAGCCTCCAGCACTTGGGAGGCAAAGGCAGGAGGATCTCTGTGAGTGCAAGGCCAGCCTGGTCTACAAAGTGAGTTCTAGGGCAGCTTGGGCTGTTACACAGAGAAACCTTATCTCAAAAAAGAAAAAGAAAAAGAAAGAGAAGTTAGTAGTAATCCCCACTTTGTAAGGGAAATGAAGGATGGTTTAAATATCCTCTGCTGTCTTAAACTGGAGAAAGACCTTCAAATATCTGGTTTCCCTCAATGTCTCATTTCGGGTCTATTAACCTTGTATGTAATTACATTGTATCTCAATCTGTACTCACTAAATGTCCATAATTTTTTACATGAAACAATACTGGCTTTTAGTAGATTTTTTCTCTCTTTTTCTGGCATATGGCCTTCATTTTTTTTTCTTTTAATATATCCTTAAATCTGTCAGACTCCAGAACAAGTTAACAAACAGCTTTTATTCTAATTAACGCTCCAAAGGGAAGGCGGGAGGGTGGGGGATGGAGGACAGGAAAGAGATAGCAGACTTCATAATCAGATGAAAAACATACAATTATCTCTTTTTTAAAATCTCCTCATTTTTCCAATGGAAAATTATTTCAAGAGAGCAAGACATAATAATCTTTTTCAATTCCCTCAGTTAAATCACATAACTGCTTCCCATCAGACTTGTGAAGTTTTCATGAGGAATCCTTTTAGCCTCAACATCAGTGTAGCTACAACACAAATTTGAGTCAAGTGCATTTCTTATTTGGTGCTGTTGAATGGAGAAAAATAATACTGAAGCCACCACTCCTGTTCTCAATTAACATTTTACCAAATAAAAAAAATAACATTTTACCAAAGAAACTAGGTGTGGTGGCACATCCCGCAATTCTGGTACCTGGCAAGCAGAGACAGGAGGATCAAGGCTCTTCTTGGCTACATGGCAAGTTCAAGGCTAGCCTGGACCTGAAACTCTGTCTTAAAAAACAAACCAGGGGCTATGAATGACCCAGTGGGCAAAGTGCTTGCCACATAAACGTGAGAACCAGAGTTTAGACATTCAGAACCCAAGTAAAATCTGGGTGGGTGTGGTAACCTGTTTATAATCCCGCATTCATGAAGCTAGACTAGCTCAGTTGGCAGGCTCTGGATTCAACACATGAAGTAGAAAGCAATTGAGGAGGACTCCCAAAGTCAACCTCTGGCTCACACACATGCACACAAAGGTGCATACAAACATGCATGCATACCACTCACACACCTACACAGACACACACTCTCAAATGACCAAAGCATATTATATACAAGTTTGAAATTATCAAAGGGTAATGCATGTTTTTAAAGCCAAAAGAGAACAACAACAAAACCAAATACATAAATGAGCTTTACTTGACTTAGCTTTAGAAAGGGGAAATTCACTCTTCTTGTTGTCGTTATTTTAACATAGGGCCTCACTATGTGGCCCTGGATGTTCTAGAGCTTGCTGTGTATCTCAGGCTGGCCTTGAACTGGCTTCTAGTGGAGAATGACCTTGAAATCCTGATCTTCCTGCCTCCGCCTTCTGAATGCTGGGATCGGGTGAGTGGCACCACAGCTGGCATCAATTAATCTTTGATACAAAGCAATCATGCATATTTACAGAACAATGTGGTCATCAATACATGTATAATGATTAATTAGATCAGGGTGACTGGTGTATCTGTCATCTAAATATTTATCATTTATTTGTTTTGAGGATGCTCAACATCCCATTAGCTATTTAGAAATATCCAGTTAATGGCACCGACATTTACAACAGTTACTCAACTATGATTACTCACCTAGGTCCAGCTGCACCTCTGTATCTGCGAATTCCCCTCTGTGCCCCTCCTCTTCCTAAGTTCTGGTGCCATGATTCAGATCAACTTTTCAGTTTCCATTGCAAGTGGCAACATTTGATATTTATCCTTCTGTGCCTGACTATTCGAGATAAATCTTTTAAAGCTACCAGCTCCAACTCTGCCTTTTAATTCTCCTGCACTATGGAAGCTTTTATGCTCTCACTTCCATTTCCTCTTTTGGTTCTAGCCTTTGGTGACTGTTGAAAATGAACTTTGTGGTTGATTGTTTTCCCATCTCCCTGGAGTCGAAATGGGGCTTCAGGATCTGCTCCTGGGTCCTGGATGAGAGTGGGTGCTTCCTGCCCTTAACCATGTGTGTCTCCATGATGGGGCTGCAGGATCTGGTCCTGGGTCCTGGATGAGAGCGGATGCTTCCTGCCTATTAACCCTGTGTGTCTCCATGGCAGAATGCCCTTGTGGGTCCTAGTGACAGCCCTGTCTCTTATCCCAGCTGCCTTTATGGGGTCCCCAAAGCATCTGAGTTCTTTTTGTTCTAAAACACAGACACAATTACAAAACAGGCTTTCTGTCATTTCTGTAGACCTGATGCAGGAAGAATAAGCACATGAGCAAGTTAAGGACAAGCATCTACACCTAGGAATGGTGGGCTGGGGCTGTCACTCAGTTGGTAAAGGCTTGCCTTTTGAGCATGAGAACCCGAGGTTGATATCCTAGAACCCACATTTTTAAACAGCTGGGTGTGATGGTGTACACTTGTAATCCAGTCAGCACTGGAAAGGCAGAGACAAGCAGATCTCTGGGGCTCCATGGCTAACAGTCTAGCCTGCTTGGTGAGTTCCAGGCCAGTGAGAGACCCTGCTATGAGATAAAGGAAGGGAGGAGAGAAGGGGGAGAGAGAGAGAGAGAGAGAGAGAGAGAGAGAGAGAGAGAGAGAGGAGAGTAAAGGCTCTTAGCACCAACCTGGGGGTCATAACCTGAATTTTCTTCCAGAACTCATGTTGTAGAAAGAATGAACTGCTACAAGTTGTCCTCTTACCTCTGCACATGGGCTATGGCATTCATTTGTCACCCCCATCTCTCTATAAGTTAATAAACACATAAATGATTTTTAAAAATGGTGATTGACACATGAGGAATATGAGCTTTAGGCTGTCCTCTGTATATGTGCATACATACACATACACCTGTATCCATGAGCATGCACACACATACAGAAAACAACATAGAAAGTAAGCCTGACTCTTGAACTGCTTGTTGTATTTAAAAACGACTGGAGGAGTCATGCCATTGCAACAAGGCTCACGTGGGAGGTTTTGTTGGGAAGGGCAGGAAAGGGGGCAGAGATCAGTCCCTGGGGACGAGAGTGAAGGAAGAGAAAGAGACAGGAGGTGGGCAAAGCCCGCCTTTTATTTTATTTTATTTTTTATTTTTGGTTTTTCGAGACAGGGTTTCTCTGTGTAGCTTTGCACCTTTCCTGGGACTCACTTGGTAGCCCAGGCTGGCCTCGAACTCACAGAGATCCGCCTGCCTCTGCCTCCCGAGTGCTGGATTAAAGGCGTGCGCCACCACCGCCCGGCAAAGCCCGCCTTTTATAAAGGAACATAGTGAATGCACAAAGCGGGGGTGCTCAGCGGCTGCAGCTGATATAAACCTGTGAGGACCCTACGGGCAGGCCAGTACAGATGCCTAAATGCTAACATTGCTGAGGCATGTTAGTTACCTTTGTATTGCTGTGAAATAATGCCTAATAGGAACAGCATAGGGATGAGAGATTATGTTGGCATATGTTTTCGGCCCATCATGTGAGGAAGGCGTGATGGAACAGCTCCAGTCATGGCTGCATGAGTATGGTGGAGGTTGTTCACATCATGGTGGATCAGGAAGCAGAAAGCAAGACAGGAACTAGGAGCCAGTTATGACCTGAAAAGTCTAATTTTCTGGTGTTCTATTTCTGCCAGCTAGAATCTGCTCTTTAAAGGTACCCTACCTCCCAAAACAGTGCTACCAGCTGGAGGCGGCCTGTTGAAGTCATCTTTGGAGAACCTGAGAAAGCTGGGGTACTGGCCATGTCCTGGGGTAGCTGGCTGTTTCACTTTGCTGTCCAGGCTCTATGGAACTGTCCAGTGCCACTTGGACCTGGCAAAATGCTGTTCGAGGTGGATCCAAGTCAACTCCCTGGAGCTCACACAGAAATCATGATGAGGTCACCAGCCAAGATGGAGGAGAGCCACGTGATTGCTGTTAATAGTTACATGCACATACACACAGAATTAAACAGGAGTTGAGTAAATAGAAAGGGAGAGCTGTGTGTGCTGAGCAAGATGACGCTGTCTTCTCCATCTCTGATTAGCACATTGCAGCAAACAGAACATTTAGAGAGGGAAGAGCAGACACACAAGTGGGTCTTAGAGCAAAGAAAAAGAAAGAAAGTAGAGAATTCTTTCTCAGTTCCCCAACTGCCTGGTCCAAAGAATGGTCAGTGAGTCTCCAAAAGATATCCCAATGGGAACAAGAGTATATGACACAGTTCCCAAGGACGAGGCAGAGAGAAAAAGATCCAAAGGTCTGAATGTTCTGGCGTCCCAGGGATCCAGGAAGGATCAGATTAAGGTACAAGCTGTTCAGTACATTGTCATACAAGAATAGGGGTCGAGGCTAAGAGCCCGAGAGAGACACAGTCATCTGTACCAGGACTTCGAGAAAAGCCAGAAGGCACAGAGAGGACTGTGCTGGAGAAATAAAGCCTCACATCTAGGGGAATGGTCAGAGGCGGGTAGCCCCACCAGAGACCCAATTGGTGGTATTGAATGGAAGGCAAAGCTGTTGGTGAATGAAAACAGATTTGTTGAAGGTAGAAAGAGAGTGAATCAGAAAGCAGATTTGTTGTAGGTAAAAGAGAGCAGATCTGCAACGGGTGGAGCATACGGGTAGGGTACTGCCTTTGGTGAACCCTGCCAAGATATGCTCCTAAGCAAATACGCCACACACAACAGAGTTAGTGCAAGAGGTTTACTGGGAGGGGAAGAGCCGAAGAGGACGAGTGAAAAGCTGCGTCACAGTGGGACTGGAGAGGGGCGGGCAGACAAGGAGAAGAGAGAAAGAAGGGCAAAAAGAGGGATCAGAGGCAAGGTGAGGAATCAGAGGCAAGAGATGAGGCAAAGAAATGGGCTCTGCCTGGTGGCATTTTGAAGGTGCACATGCCATGGAAAAGGACCTGGAGACAGGTGATGATGTAACTACTTTGGCAGAGGCTGGGCAGGGAAACACAGCTTCACTGGGAGGCCAGCAGCAGGCTTCAAAGCTAGCAGGAGCTGAGTAGAGCAGAAGAAAGAACAGAGAGAAGGGCTTGGAAAAAGCTTGAAAACAGGGTCCCCCCTTCCATCTATTGGATTGTTGGCAGAAGTTGCAAAGGTCCTGTGAAATACCGGGAGATGAGGTGCCAGTAAGCAGCCATTTGAATTGATATCTGAGGGATATTGGGCAAAAGCGACAAGTTTAGCCTTTAAGTCGGGTGGTAGGTGCATTTTCCATGAGTGAGGTAGAGAAGATCCAAGGCTGGAATCTCTAGCATCCCAGAAATTCAGCAAGGACTGATGAGGAGGCACAGGCTGCTCAGTGGATCATCATCCAAAACACCAGGGGCGAATGGGCTAAGAGCCCGAGTGAGACATAGTCACCTGGTACCAGGACTTTGAGAAAAGCCAGAAGATGAGGACTGTGCTTGATAAATGAAGCCTCACTCGTGGGAAATGGCCAGAAGTGAAGAAGGAGGTGGGAGCTTACTAATCATCAGTGTTAGATGGAGAGTCCCAGCAATCCGTTAGGTGGGAAAATAGGGTTGTCATGGGTGGACCAGGTTCCAGGGTCTGGCACATCTCAGACTGCTGGGAGAGCCTATCCAAGTGATGGCACTAAATGTTGTATTTTAAAAATGACTGGAGGGGCTGGAGAGTGGCTCAGAGGTTAGAGCACTGACTGCTCTTCAGAGGTCCTGAGTTCAATTCCCAGCAACCACATGGTGGCTCACAACCACCTGTAATGAGATCTGGTGCCCTCTTCTGGCCTGCAGTCATACTGTTGTATACATAAAATAAATAAATCTTTAAAAAAAAAAAAAAAAAAACCGACTTGAAGGAGCCATACAACAGGGCTCACATGGAGGTTTATTTTTTTTATTTATTTATTTATTTATTTATTTATTTACAATACCATTCAGTTCTACATATCAGCCACGGGTTCCCCTATTCTCCCCCTCCCACCCTTCCCTTCCCCCCAGCCCATGCCCCATTCCCACCTCCTCCAGGGCAAAGCCTCCCCTGAGGACCGAGATCAACCTGGTAGACTCAGTCCAGGCAGGTCCAGTCCCTGCCTACATGGAGTTTTATTGAGGGGGAAGAGAAGGGCAGAGAAGGGGGCAGAGACTGATTGATCCCTGGGGACAAGAGTAGAGAAAGAGAAAGAGATGGGAGGTGAGCAAGGACTGCCTTTTATAAGAAAATGTAGCAAATGCGCACATGGGTCTCTTAGGCTGCAACTGAGGTAAACTTGTGAGGACCCTATGGGCAGGCCAGTACAGATGCCTAAATGCTAACATTGCTGAGGCATGTTATTACCTTTGTATTGCTGTGAAAGAATGCCTAATAGGAATAGCATAGGAATGAGAGATTATGTTGGCATATGTTTTTGGCCCATCATGGTGAGGAAGGCGTGATGGAACAGCTCCAGTCATGGCTGCATGAGTATGGTGGAGGTTGTTCACATCATGGTGGATTGGAAGCAGAAAGCAAGGCAGGAACTAGGAGCCAGCTATGACCTGAAAAGTCTAATTTCTGGTGTTCTATTTCTGCCAGCTAGAATCTGCCCTTTAAAGGTACCCTACCTCCCAAAACAGTGCTACCAGCTGGAGGCCACCTGTTGAAGTCATGAACTTATGGAAGACATC
The DNA here is from genome assembly GCF_004664715.2 of Peromyscus leucopus. Lineage (NCBI taxonomy): Eukaryota > Metazoa > Chordata > Mammalia > Rodentia > Cricetidae > Peromyscus > Peromyscus leucopus. Next base: position 59,277 of record NW_023505585.1, on the reverse strand, counting down.
TCAGATTCAAACCAAAACATTAAGTATGTGTGTTGGGCTTCAGGCCCACCGGGCTTATGTAGGCATGTGTTGTTCTGCAAGGTACTGGACCCAACAGCATGTGGGCTGAAGGTGCTTGTCTCCTCCTGGGGCGACTCTGATCTTCTCCAACCTGGGCTGGTTTACCAGTCCCACAGCAGCCCCTGTGGTGTGGCTCTCCACTTCAGGGCCTGTCTCACAAGCCAAAGCAACTGTGACAGCCAAACTCTTCTTCCTTTGGCCTCTGTGTCTACACTGTACATAATTTAGACAATAAATATTCAATGAATGCCTGAGCAGATGAACATGTGAATGAATATGGTGAACATTCTGAGTCAGAGAACAGTCATCATCACGAGTCAGGAGAGAGACTCATCTTGGAGTCAGTGACTTCAGCAGTGGGAGGAGACAGGGCAGGTTCTGTTCTGCTGCTGCTGCGAGGCATAGCTACCTTGGGTGTCCTCAGAAGCTGGGTTTAGGTTTGTCTCTTACAGTCTCCTAGAGCCTACTGTGCTGGCAGAGTGTGGCAAAGCAGTGTTTGCAACTGCATTGATTTCTCGGAAGGCTTCTGATTCAATTTGCATGCTTAAAACAGTGTTAGCCAAGCATTAAGTTCTCGTGCATGACATCACTTTTTGGATACATTGTAAGTCAAATATACCATTTTGACTGGAAACAGTCAACATTTTTACAGAAGAAAAGTGAAATAAAAATTCACATTGAAGTCCAGGAACTAAAAGGCTCAGAGTACGGCAAGTGATACTTCAGGAGAGGCCAGCAGGGAGCGTGATCTGGGTGTGGGGAGGAGATAGGCCAGGAATTTGAAGCCCTGCAGGTAAGGATAAGATTAATGATCACTGTCTATTGTTCTGCAAATCTTTGTTTTGTGTTTTTGAAATAACCTTCACTATTAGGAGACCTAAGGATTCCAAACACAGAGACAGGGTTTCATATAGCTCAAATTGGCCTCAAATTATATAGCTGAGGATGACCTTGAACTTCTCAATCCTTCTGTCCCTTCCTAAATGCTGGGATGACAGGCCCTGCACACCACACCCAGTTTATGAGGTGCTAGGGTTTGAACCCAGGGCTTAGTTCATGCTAGGCAAACACTCTACCAACCAGGCCACATCCCTACCTATAAGCAGCTTATTTATGTCCCCAAGTATGAGCTGATTGAGGTGGATGGACACAGTCTTTTATCGTTAGATAAATTTGGTTCAGAGCTCAGAAAGAGTTGATCCAGAGTTTACTCTGGGCCGCTCAGGGCTAGCCCAAAGATATTCAACATGTGGGACCCAGAACAAAAAGGAGAGAGAGAGAGACAGAGAGAGAGAGGGAGAGGGAGAGGAGAGAGACAGAAAAGCAAACAATGGTGGGATTTGGAAAAGAAGGTGCTCATTCTGATCAGGGTTTGCATTTGATATAGAGAAAATGGGTTTGAGGATGCACCAAAAAGTTAGTATCTATGATACAAATCTAGTTAAAATTTTTATCTGGTTCTCCTCATAAACTTCCCTGTTTGATACATGCATGAGGAGGACCCAGAGGGTATCCCGCATGTGCAGGGAAACATGCTGGTATGTAGGGCAGATGCAGCAGTGGACTGGCAGTTGACCAACACCATGTGGGCATGGCGGTGGGCGCGGCGTGGACACTCACAACTCAGATGCTGCATTCATGAGAAAATGGTTTCTTATAATAGAGAGACAAAGAGAAGACAGGATAAAAGGGAGAGAACAGAGAGGAAGAGAGAGAGGGTGGTCGAGCAGTACACACCTAGTGGGAGGAAAGCGGAAGAGAGAGAGGAAGGGGAGGGGCCTTTCCCCACAATTGAGTCTTCTACATCAGGAAGCACGTAGGGGTGGGTCAGAATATTAACACTCCCATTTCATTGTGTCATGATTAATACTGACTGTCAACTTGACAGGATCTAGAAAGAAGCAGGAGACCAGCTTTTGGCGTGTTTGTGAGGAGTTACTAGATTGGGTTCATGAAGGTGGAGAGACCAGTATGATGGTGAACAGCACCATTCCCTGACCTGGCGTTCCTACCTGAATGAAAAGGAGAAAGCAAGCTGAACAGCAGTGCATCTTTCTTCTTTCTGACTGATTGCTGATGGATACCGCCAGCCATCTCATGCTCCTGCCTCCATGCTTCCTCCACCCCAAGGACTGGACCCTTCCTTAAATGTGAGCCAAAACAAACCCTTCCTTCTTTGGTTGTTTCTGTCTGATATTTTGTCACAGCGATGAAGAAGTAAATTAATACAATATGCTTATCACAGCCTTCTCCACTTCCTCCTGAACCAGTCTCCCCAAAGAGAGATAGAAGGTCCTCTGTTCTTCCTAAGGATGCTGAAGAATTCTAATATAGGGGTTATGTACCAGAAGATTTCTGTTTTAACTTCTTGGTTTAAAAAACTAACCCATTAAAGGATAATTATTTCTTTATGCTCAATAGTTTTCTGTCAAAAAGTATGACACCAACTAAAGTCATTTGAGAGAGGGAGCCTCAATTAAAAAATGCCTCCATAAGATTGGGCTGTGGGCAAGCCTGTAGGGTATTTTACTAATTGGTGATTGATGGGTGAGGCCCACCCAGCCCGTTGTGGGTGCCATCCCTGGGCTGGTGGTCCTGGGTTCTATAAGAAAGCAGGCTGAGCAAGCCATGATGAGCAAGTCAGTATGCAGTACTCCTCCAGGCCTCTTCATCAACTCCTGCCTCCAGGTTCCTGCCCTGCTTGAGTTCCTGTCATGACTTCCTTAGATGACAAACTATGATGTGGAAGCATAAACTAAATAAACACTTTCCTCCTCAACTTGCTTTTGAGTCATGGTGTTTCATCACAGCAACAGAAACCCTAACCAAGACATCCTTTACTTAATCCAAGGATTTATATAGAAGCTTAAATGGTCAAAAAATTTAACAAGGCTGGTATGGTTTTGTACACTTGTAATCCTAGCACTTGGACAGTAGAGACAGAGGATCAGGAATCCAGATTCATCCTTGGCTACATAGTGAACCTGAGTCTAGCCTCAGCTACATGAAATGAGACCCTGTCTCAGAAAATCAAACCAAAAGAAAACAAAACATCTTTTATCTTTAAAATGTTATTTTGCCTAGGATTTTAAAACAGCAATGAAACTGAAACTGTAAAAGATTTCCAAATTAGTCCAAGGTTGGCTTGCTTTTTGTTTGTCTTTTGTTGTTGAACCCAGTCATGCTGTGTTACTTAGGCTGTTCTCAAACTCTTGGACGTAAGTGATCCTTTGGCTCAGCCTCCTGGGTAGATTGAACTATAGACATAACACTGATTTAACTATGAAAACTGATGGGTTTCAGACTGGCCAGACCTGACTGTGAGCACCGTCCAGAGTGACAGCCCTGGACCCAGAAGAATGTACCTGTAGTTGCACATGTTGATTTGTATCACAGCTTTAGACACACATCATAGAGAACAGGAAAGAATTCTTTGGTGATTCTGCTTAGGACAGACATGGCTCTGGTATTTCACCCTTGCATCCCAAGAGCTGAGCACATGAGTACACAATAGCATTCAAACAAATGTTTGTTAAACAAGTACTTGATTTCACAACAGAAGTAATGAAACCATAGTTTGGGAAAATACATTCTAGATTTGCTTTCTGATCTGTTACAAACATGCTGCATGAGCTATGATCCAAAGCTATTGATGTCATCTGACATTGATTGCCTATGTGTTGTGTGCAGAGCTTGGTTATGGCACAGCTTTCATCACCTGATGGGTCCTACACATATGTGCTTATTTGATTGCCCTGCCAGACCAACACTTCAATAGATGCTCTCTAACATTTACAATGAATGAGATAAATGCATCTTAGTAATTGCCTCTCTTGTGTATCTCAAATGATTGTTGTGAGGCCGAAATGTTAGATTAATAGCAAGATTCAGCATTAATGTTAGTAGCAGAGTTTAACAAAAATGGGGTCAGAAGCGATGTCTCAGTGGTTTAAAAATACTTGCTGCTGTGAATGACTCAGATCAGTTCCCAGCACCCACATCTGCCTGTAACTCCAGCTTCAGGGATCTAACATTTTATTATGGCCTCTATGAGTACTACACTTACATGTTACCCATAAACTCATGCACATACACATATACATAAATTCATTTTTAAAAATAAGTTATTAATTTTTTTTATTTGCATTGGTGTTTTGCATGTATGTATCTGTGAGGGTATCAGATCTTGGAGTTACAGATATGTTGCTCCTAGGGTTAACCTGGTCCTCTGGAAGCAGTCAGTGCTCTTAACCTCTGAGCAATCTCTCCAGCCCCTACACATAAATTCCTAAAGTATTTTTTTTTAAAGAAAAAAATGAACCAGGCAGTGGTGGCACATACCTTTAATCCCCGCACTGGGGAGGCAGAGCAGGCTACTCTGTGAGATCAAGGTCAACTTGATCTACAGAGCTAGTTCCAGGACAGCCAAAGATACACAGAAACCTCTGTCTTGAAAAATCATTGGGATGTGGTGGGGAGGAAAAATGAGTAATGAGAATAACTGCTAAATTTGTGGTAGTGGTGAGCATTTCAGGTGTTAAATATAGAAGAAATTTTCAACCTAAATAGTCTTAACATACCAAATAATGAGTTCATTTGATACCTTCACATATGCATATCATGTGCTTTGCTTATGTTCACCCCATTACTCTTGTTCCCCCTCTTTTCTCTGACTAGTCTGCTTCCTCCTACTAAATGGTCCCCTCCTACATTCATGACATATAAACACATGAATAGATTGCATTGAGAGAAAGCATGCATTTATCATTCTGAGTTGGGCTGATTTCACTTTGCATAATTTCCAGTTCCATTCAAGTATTCTAAATGTCATGATTTTTTTTTTTGGTTTTTTGAGACAGGGTTTCTCTGTGTAGCTTTGCGCCTTTCCTGGAACTCACTTGGTAGCCCAGGCTGGCCTCGAACCACAGAGATCCGCCTGGCTCTGCCTCCCGAGTGCTGGGATTAAAGGCGTGCGCCACCCACCGCCCGGCGATTCGGGTTATTTTATGGATCATTATCTGAACTTTATTCTATCATCTATCTATCTATCATCTATTTATTTATCCAGTCATCATTCATAGAACTTTTATTAGAGTTACCATGCTGTGAAAGCCAACTTAGGGAAGAAATGTTTGTTTTGCCTTATGATTCAGTGGAATAAGAGTCCATGAAGCAGAGCAGAGGCATGACACCAAGCATAGGCATGGCAGAAGGGCAGGCAGCTGAGAGCTCATGTCTTGAACCACAAGCAAAAGAAAGATATGAAAAGCAGGCCGAGACTCTTAAGTACTCAAAGCCCTCCTCCACTGACACATTTCCTCAACATGACTGCAATGCCAAACTTCCACAAAGGGAGCAAGTATTCAAGTACTGGATTCTATGGGATGTTCTCACTCAAACCACAGCAAACCTATGCTTTCCCCAAACGGCCTTTTGAGTTTTCATTTCTGGGGAGTCAATGTGTGTAGGGTCAAATTAATTTGTTGGACCTGTTTTCCTCACCTCCTCTTTTACATGCGCATATGGACTTTGCCACACATGTTGTTTGTGAGATTTAAATTTATACAGGTTGGTCTCAAACTTGTTATGTAGATGGCCCTTGAATTTCTGATCCTTCACCTCCTCACTGCTGGGATTATATCTCCCTGGTGTATGCAATACCAGGGCTTCATGCATACTAGCAGCACTGTACCAACTGAGATATGCCCTCAGTGCCTGCTTGGGTTCATTCATCTCTTTTATGTTAATGGCAAGGTTTTTACCAGGATCCTTGCTTTCCTCACACCCATCTCAGACTCAAATCTTATAGAATCAATGTTACCACTGTGCCAGGGAGAATGGGATAGGGAAAGCATGGCTTCATTTTTCCTGTGATTTGTACCCCTACACCTGCACTGTTGTTTTATGTAGAGAGCTGCGTGCAGCTGCGCCTCAAAGATGGCGCTGGCTTCTCCTTCCACCCTCCCGACGGTGAGTGCTCTCTGTGATAAACAACTCCTTATTTGGCTAAGGCTGAGGATTTGGCTTGCTTCCACGCACCTGGACCTATCCGAAGTACCCACGTGGCAGATTGGAGTTGGCTGCCCAGAAGCTATTTAGGTTGTGGGTTGGCTTTCCCCGGGGTCAGAAGTCAGAAGATTGTTTCAAGGTTCCTGAATAAACTGCTTGGAGAAGAGCCTGGGGTTACATCTTCCTTGCTGGTCGAGGCCGACACGACAGTTTTAGAGCCAAGCCAAGCCAGTGGCAACAAGTTAGATACTTATGGGCAAGCACTTGAAGAAGAAAACTTCCTTTCTTTGCTGGATTTCAGAATGAAGAAAGAGATGAAAGATGCAATTAAATCAAGACTAATGGTATCATATTTCCTTTTAAGTTCACACTATTCGCATGCTTTTCATTTGCACGAATCCTTAGCCTGTTGTTTCCAAAACTATATACATGCACAGTAAAATCATATGTAAACAGTCTAATGTGTAAGGATGGGCATCAGGGTTTATTTATAAAGTCATGCCCCTTATCCATGGAGGATATGTTCAAGAGTCCCAGTGAATGCCTAAAAGAAGAAAGAGACTTCACATAGTAGGATACATGTCTGTAATCCCAGAGCTAGGGAGGCAGAGGCAGGAGGATCAGGATTTTTTTTTTTTTTGTAGACACGGGTTTCTCTGTGTAGCTTTGCGCCTTTCCTGGGACTCGTTTGGAGACCAGACTGGCCTGAACTCATCCTCTGCCTCCTGAGTGCTGGGATTAAAGGCATGCCACCACCGCCCAGCAAGGATCAGGATTTTAAGACCATAGTTGGCAAAATAGTGAGTTCAAGACCAGCCTGGCTACATGAGAGTTTGTCTCAAAAACTAAAGCTAAAAAGAAACAAAGAAAGAGAGTGAGAGAAGAAAGGGTGGGGAAAGAGTTCCAAATCTTATGATCTGAGGCCTTTCCCATCTTCTCCAAGCACTTACTACAATACACACTGTGGCTAACTTCTACACTTTGAAGACTGAAGGGTCTTCAACATTCTTGTGTGCTGTTATATCAGTGATGATTCGACCAACCATCCCCCCATGCTGGGCCTTTGTTGAGGAAGGTGGGTGTCCTAGTTAGCTCTGTCAATTGACACAGTCTAGAATCACCTGAGAGAAGGGCCCCAACTGAGTACTGCCTTGATTAGAGTGCCTCTGAGAAGTCTATGGAGAAATGTCTTATTGTCTAACGCTGTGGGCAGACCCAGCTCAATGTGGGTGGTACTCTTCCCGCGTAGGTGTCCTGGACTGTTTGAGGAAGCCAGCTAAGCATGAGTCCGCATGAACCATCAAGCAGCATTTCCCTACGGTTTCTGCTGCACAACCTTGGCTGTAAGCTCCCTGGTTATTGTGGTGCGCTCGCTAGACTAGCAAGCGGCCTGCCATCCAAGTTCCTGCTTGACTGCCCTCAGTGGTGGACTGTGACAAGGAAGCGGTAAGCAATAAGCCCTCCTTTGCCTAAGGAATGTTTCATCACAGCAACAGAAAATGAAACTAAAAACAGGGAGGAAGACAGGCTGCCAGGGGTGGGTCCTGCCCTGCACCATGGGTCACTATGTGTCTATTCTCAGCTCTAAAGAATAGAATCAGCCTGTGTCTTAGAGCATAGAAGAACAATTCACTTTCTGAATGACTCTTTTACATAATATTGAAATCCTTAATGTTTAGCTTCTCTTTCTCCTGGAAACTCCTTCCTTAAACCTGTGTATACATAACTTTCATGCAGTGGTATAATGCTTCCTGTAAATATCACCTAGGGAAGTAATCTCCACAGCATAATTTCCATGTGAGCAGAGAACACACCATTCTCTGCTCTCTACCAGTAAATAAACAGGAGTGGTATTTTGATGCATAAAGACCCAATGGAATCCTGTTTATGACTCCCTTAGACTCTTTAAAATTACATTTATTTATTTATTTATTTATTTATTTATTTATTTATTTATTTATTTAATTGGGGGTGGGCATCACCTGTTGTATCACCGCACATATGTGAATGTCAGAGGACAACTTTCAGGAGTCACTATGTGGGTCCTGGAAATCAAACTTAAAGTCATCAGACTGGGTAGCAAGTGCCTTAACTCACTGAGCCATCTAGTTGGCCCTGCTGTTGTGATGAAGTGGGGAGACTCTCACTCTACAGCCAGGTTGACCTTGAACTCAAGGAATCCTCCTCTCATGGCCTCCCAAGTCCTGAGATGACTGTACAAGCCAGTTTTACTAGTTTCCGGCTCTGTTTTTTTAATCAGTTAGTGATGATGCCCTAGTGAAATGGCTCAGCAGGTAAAGGTACTTTCTATACAACCTGGTGACCCGAGTTCAATCCCCAACACTCAGGTAAGGGTAAAGGAGAGAACCATTTCTACAAAATTGTCCTTCATGTTGAGATATTCCCTCTCCTACATATCCCACATGATGCGCATGTTGCACAACAATAATAATACAAGTTTTAAAATTAAAACAAAAAATGACTTTCAGTTCAGAGGGAGAAAGCCTATGCTCTTTTTACAATGGGGGCACAGAGGACAATATCAGGGTGGGTAAATATGCATGGGATCTCACAGAAAAATGGAACCAAGGGACTAGAGATGGCTCACTTGTTAAAAGCACTCCCTGGTCTTCCAGAGGACCGAGTGCTGTTTTCAGCATCCTCATTGGGTGCTGCCATTTTCTTCTTCCTCATGAGCACATAAGCATTTGTGCAATCATAGATGTGACTGTGCTTCTGATCTATTCTACAATGCTCCTGAGTACTGTTTTGTTATTCTTAAATGTACACCTTGACATTATCTATTGTGAGATTCCCTGCCCAGTCAGACAGATAAAAAATTTTGCTTTCCATTTTTATTCATTTAAACAAGAACACTAAGACATTTTCCAGTTTAAAAAAAATATTAAAGTGTTAGCTTGTTTTTGTTTTATAGTTATGGGCTGCTTGATTGGAGTTGTGTGGGCTTGATTTTTTAAGTTGTACATCCCAGTAAGGTTTTGCTGTAAAGGGGTTGGTTTGACTCCAGTAGACAAAGGTTTATTTCAGAGAGTTTATTTGACAAGACAAAAGAGGATGGTTGATGCTTCTCTATCTGCAACGTTAAAAGCTAAACCTTCCAACTGAAATGAAATGAAAAAGACTGCATTTGGGGAAGAAAAAAGTACCATGAAAGCATTAGGATCTGAAAAGGCAGTAGGGGAGCTCAAGGTCAACTGTTGACACAAACAGAAAGAAGTGTTTGAGGATGCTATCGAGAGTCACACCTCTGAGCTAAGGTCATTACTCACTTTAGAGCCTGAAAATATGCACAAAACAACCTGGGGTGGGAGCGGAAAGGGCAAGGCTGGCCCAGGATGGGAGGCCTTATGACAGATTTACCCAGGTCAACATGGGGTGGGTGGGGGGGCTGTCTGGCCTCAACCCCTGGAAACTCTCTAGAGAGCTTCCTGAGAGTTAGCCAAGCAGAGATGGAGGGAAGGCTATTTAGAGCTGTGGGTACAAGCTGTCACAGCCAGGTTTTATCCCCTCCAGAAGGCTGTGATTGTCTCTTCTCTTACAAACCTTTCAAGAGCAATTAACCATGATCTTATATAAATACTACTTGGAAAACAATAAAAGAAGAATCACACCCTGTTTACAAGCCAAGCATAGCCTTGATACAGAAACCAGATAAGGACACTTTGGGAAACTAATCTGTCTCGAGAACTAGATGCAAAAAATACTAAACAACTCAGAAAGTTGAAGTCAGCAACAGAAGGAAATATATGTCATCACCAAGTGTTCTAAGAGTAGGTTTAGCATGAGAGATTCAATGAACATCATTCATCACATAAACACAATAAATGAGAAAAAAAACATGATCGATTCTAGCTGGTTTATAAAAAGCATTTAATAGAGTTCGGCACGTGCATTACTTACGTTTCTTGTGCCATTTGTAGCTGAAGTTTTTTTCCAGTCCTGCTAGCTGAACCCTGCAGACTCTTATAAAATAATCACTCAGAAGCTTATATTAATTACGATCTGTATGGCCTATTGTAACTTATTCTGTAGACCAGGCTGGCCTCAAACTCACAGAAAATTCGCCTGCCTCTGCCTTCTGAGTGCTAGGATTAAAGGTGTGCACCACCACTGCCCAGCTATTATATTCTTTTAAAAATGCTCATAATGGCGGGGCAGTGGTGGTGGAGCACTCCGGAGGCAGAGGCAGGAGGATCTCTGTGAGTTCAAGGCCAGCCTGGTCTACAGAGTGAGTTTCAGGACAGCCAGGGCTACACAGAGAAACCCTGTCTCAAAAAACAAACAAACAAACAAACAAACAAATAAACAATAAAACTATTATTTATAGATTATTGTACACATGGACAAACAGAGCAACTTACACATAAATTACTGGACTCAATACATGAGAAATTTACTGGACATGAAGTGAATGTGCTAAAACTCGCATGTCTGTATTTAAGGAACAAAGAATAAACATTGTAAAAGATATGCTATTAAAGTATGCTATCAAAAAATGTCACATAGCCAGAAAGAAACCTAATAAAAGGTCTCTATGGGGAAAAGTATAAAAATTCATCATGAGACATCTAGAAAGCTCAGAGAGATGGAAATCTAAAAGAATGTTCTTGAGTTTGTAGAATTGGTCGCATCTTACAGACCCTTTTCAAAGCAACTGTCACAGAGCTACTTCCCAAACAGAGTGAGCAATGTCAAGGAGCCTCAGCAACATTTTGCATGTTTCATTTAGTTGAATGGAATGTGCTGTTTCTAGAACATACATGGTATTGTAAAGTGGTATGAACAGTCAAGGTATTCTAGAATTAAACATCAGTTCAAAGGTTTGGTGTACAGTGGAAGTGTGTATTCTTAATATGCACAAGTCTCTGGGCTCAACCTAAAAAACACTCACAGAATATAGTTCACATTATACAGTTTTGTAATTGTAGTGTGCTGGTGATTGACAGTTGAACCAAATGAATATAGAAACCTTGATAAAGTCACATGCATATGATATGATATATGACTGTTTGAAGTGAACATCAGGTCAGTGGGACAACAATGGATATGTGTATATGTATGTGTAAATATGCCTGTGGGACATCAGGTATATTTCCTTAATCTTCTTCACCTCTATTTTATTTTATATGATTTCAACAAGATTGCTCATTGAACCTGAAGCTTGTCAGTTCTTCTAAGCTGACTGGCCAATGAGCTTCAGGAATCAGCTTTCCCCCTGATCCAGCAAAGCTAAGTTACCAGCATCCATTGCCATACCAGATTTATTTTTAAGTTTTAATTTATTTAGTGTGCATTAATGTTTTGCCTGCATGTGTATAAATGCACCACATGCATGCCTGGTGCTCGTGAGATCAGAAATGGGCACTGGGTCCCTGGAACTGGAGCTGCAGATGGCAGATTATTGTGAGCCCCTATATAGGTGCAGGTGATTGACCCTGGGTCCTCTGCAAGAGTAGCAAGTACTCAGAACCATTGGGCCATTTCTCCAGCCCCATACTCAGCCTTTTCTACTTGGGTCCTGGTATCCTAACTGACATCCTCATACTTGTGCAGAAAGCATTGTACCAACAGAGCCATCTTCCCAGCCCAGATTTTTTTTCCAGGCTATATTTGAACTTACTAAATTGCTAAGGATGACTCTGAACTTTTGGTCCTCTTGCCCCCACCTCCTGAATGCTGGCTTTACTGGTGTGTACTACCATATCTAGTTTTTATGTGTGCTGGGGATCAAATTCAGTGCTTTGTGCATGCTAGGACTTAAATATGTCACACAACAACCTGGCAAGAAAGTAAAAATAAATAAATAATGAAACAACGGGTCAGAAATGAGAAGAGAGTATAAGAAATACGACATGAATGGGAGTGAGAGAGCAAGCACAGGCTCCTTTAATAATATACACAGAAACAGACTGAAGAATGGGATACAAATCCAACATCATCTGATGGGTGATGTTGCTCTGTATGCTGTGAATGTGTTGCTCTGATTTGTTGATAAATAAAATGCTGATTGGCCAGTAGTCAGGCAGGGAAGTATAGGCAGGATAAGCAGAGAAGGAGAATTCTGGGAAGAGGAAGGCTGGGTCAGAGATACCAGCTGCCACTGAACGAGAAGCAACATGCCAACAGACCGGTAAAGCCACGGATGGCAACATATAGATTAACAGAAATGGGCTGAGTTTAAGTGTAAGAGCTAGTCAGTGGTAGGCCTGAGATAAATGACCAAGCAGTTATAAAATAATATTAAGCCTCTGTGTGTTCATTCGGGTCTGAGCAGCTGGAGGAATGAGGGACTGACTGCAGGAGCCAGGTGGAACCAGGAAAACTTCAGCTACATTAACATTCCATGATTTTTCCTTTTGTTTGAAGATACATTCTGTGTGTATTTGCTCACACATGCATGTGCTATGGCTATGCACATGGAAGTCAGAAGGCAGCTTGCAGGAGTCTCCTTCTACCATGTGGATTGAACTCAGGTCTTCAGGCTTGGTGACAGGCACCTTTAATGGCTAAGCCATCTCAGAAGCCTGGATTCTGGATCTTTTTGATTGACTATCTAATTGATAGTTAATATTAGTCATTACAATGTTGCAAAATGGGTAGAATCATTTTAGAGCAGTTGTCATTCCTAGGAAGGGAAAGACATGATATTCAACCTCTAAAAGTTCTCCTCCTGAAAGTGTGTTAAAGATAGCATAATCATGTTCAAAAAGGGTGTTGTTCCTAGCAGATTCCAAACTGGAAACCATTCTAGTGCTCATCAATAACAGACGGATAAATAAGCTGGGTATATTTATTCCATGGATTCTGTTCAGCTGTGAAGATTAATGTGTGCCAGATATATACAGTAGCATGGACAAGTCTAAATGCATACATGTGATTATGATTATGAATCCCCAAAGAATACACACAGCTTTCTTTAATTTGTATAAAATTCAAAAACAGGAAAAAAGACTCCACTGTTTGTCTTAAAGAAGGATGCACATATTGTCAAACTACAAAAAACTCAACAGGGACTGTTGAGATGGCTCAGTGGTTAAATTCTTGCTACACAAGTTTGAGGAGAAAAGTTCAGTTTCTCAGAACCCAAGTTGTGGCTTGCTGTAATTCCAGTCTTGGGAGGTGGGATCTCTAGGGCAAAGAAGCCATATCTTTGCTCTCTGGGTTTTATTGAGAGATCCTGCCTCATTGAATAAGGAGGAAGAGCAGTCAGGGATGAGTCCCAACATCAACCTGAGACCTCCACAATGATTGAACATCAAGTTCACAAGAAACGGATTATGTGGGTTCATTTTTATTGTCAATTTGACACAACCAATTATCACCTGGGAAAAAATGAACCTTAGTTGAAGAATTTTCTGGATCAGATTGGCCTATTGGTATGCCTTGGGGAGGGGAGGGATTATCTTAACTGTTAACTGATGTAGGAAGACCCAGCCCACCATCCAAGTACCACTCCCAGGCACATTGTCCCCAATTGTATAAGAAAGCTAACTGAGCAAGCCACAGAAAGAGCCAGTAAGCAGTTTGCCTCTGTGTTTTCTGTTTCCATTCTTGCTTGAGTTCCTGCCCTAACTTCCCTCAGTGACAGATATGGCCTAGAATTGTAAGTTGAAATAAACCCTTTCCTCCTCAAGTCATTTTTGGTCAGATGCTTTTATCACAGCAACAGAGAATGAAACTAGAACAAAAATTGGTACTGAGAGTGGGGTTATTACTGTGATAGACTGGGCTATGTACACATATGTACATACATATACACACAGAGAGACACACACACAACATATATACCATACAACACACACACACACACACACACACACACACACACACACCACATATACACCATGTAACAAACACACAGACACTCACCCCCACCCCACCCCGACAAATGCATGCATGAAAAAAAACACAAAGAGAAGAAAAAAGGAAAGCAATGAGGCTAGATAAAGGTACCACACCCTGTAACGATAGCACTTGGGAAGTAAAGGCAGCAGGATTACATCAAATTTGAGGTCAGCCTGGACTACAGAGTGAGACCCTGTCTCAGAAAAGAAAAAGAAAAAAATAAATGAAGAAAAGTGAAAAAAAAAAAGTAATGCTCACTAGAAATTTGAGATACTCCTTCAGTAGGGGTTTGGGATTGGGAAGGGATAAAAGAGGATTTGTAATAGTGACTTTATGAGATATAATTTGGTCTTTTCCCATGTCCAGATAAGAAACTCATTGTCTTAGGGTTTCTATTGCTGTGAAGAGACACCATATAAAGGAAACATTTAATTGGAGTGGCTCACTTACAGTTCAGAGGTTCAGTCCATTATCATCATGGTGGGACATGGCAGCTTGCAGGCAGACATGGTGCTAGAGAAGAAGCTGAGAGTCCTACATCTTGCAGACAACCAGAGGTGGTCTGAATACTGGGTTTCAAAGCTCACCCCACAGTGACATATTTCCTCCAACAAGGCCAAATCTACTCCAACAAAGCTATACCTCCTAGTAGTGCCACTCCTTTGGGGGCCATTTCCTTCAAACCACCACATCATCATACTCTTGGCATTTCCAAAGAGATGTCTTCTTGTATGCTAATTAGCTGACTGATGACTGATAGCCCCTATGTAGCTTTGGGATGGGGCTGGTTACTGGAAAGACCAAGGCAGGATTAGAGGGCTGAACTTTGAACCCTTTCTGATGGCCTTCAGGGAAAGAAGAGTGGTAGAGGCTAGAACGCCAATGGCTAATGGCTTAATCAATCATGCATAGTTAATGAAGCTTCTAGAAAAGCTCAACAAGCCTGGGTTCTGAGAGCTTCTTGAAATCAAGGCAAACACAGAGGGAAGGAAGGTCCTCAGACCTCCCAAGTGCTCCACCCTGTGCTTCTTGTATCTCTATCCTTTGTTTAGGTTTTGTTTGTTTATTTGTTTCTTTCCTGTGTCATGGCATGCTTGGGGGGTCAGATGACAGCTTTGAAGAGCTGGTTCTCTCCTTCCACCATGTAGATCCTGGGAATCAAACTCAGCCCATCAGGCTTGAAGGCAGGCATCTTTATTCTCTGAGCCAACTTGCCATCCTAATTTGTGTCCTTTGCAATAAACCAGAAAGCATATATCCCTGAGTTAAGTGAGCCACTGTAGCAAATTAGTCATACCCAAGGTTGGCCAAAAAAGTAGTGCAGGTGAAACAACCTAAGGCTCTCAATGGTCATCAGAGTAGACGGGTTAAGGAGGCTCAAGAGCATTGGCTTGGTGCATGCGTGCGTGCCGTGTATGTGTATGTGTGTGTGTGTGTGTGTGTGTGTGTGTGTGTGTGTGTGTAAAGTCCCCATACTACTGATTAGAATATATTCCTGAATGCAAATATAGGGCAAACTGGGTTTGCCTGCCTGCCTGCCTTCCTCTTCATCCTCCTCCCTCTTCTTCTCTTTCTCTCTCATATATATATATATATATATATATATATATATATATATATATATATATATGTTCTCTGTTTTTGTTTGGTATGGTGGTCATAAAGGGGTAGATGAAGCACCATTTGTTGAATTGCATATGAAATTATTCTATCTATGTTTGTGATCATCAGCATCAAAATATTATGAGAGAGAACTCTATTTTGGTGTTATGAAGAACAAAAGCCATGACTAAGGAGGTTCAGTGAAATACTGCCCTTGTGAGCATGAGGGCCTGAGTTTGATCAGCAGGACTTACATGC
Organism: Peromyscus leucopus; assembly: GCF_004664715.2. NCBI lineage: Eukaryota > Metazoa > Chordata > Mammalia > Rodentia > Cricetidae > Peromyscus > Peromyscus leucopus. Next base: position 43,482 of record NW_023505585.1, on the reverse strand, counting down.
AAAAACCAGGCACTTATAATTCCAGCACAGGGGACGCAGAAACAGGCAGGTCCTGGAGCTCACTGATCAGCTAGCCTAGCCTACCTGGAGAGTTGCAAGCCAATGAGAGTCCAGAGGTTAACCTCATTTAGATAGTCCATCATAGGTATGCCTAGAGGCTTGTTGCCTATGTGTTCTAGATACTGTCAAGTTGACAGGATTCCACCAAAATCTATTTTCCAGTTTTTCTGTAACCTGTCTACCCATAGTTCCCACTAAGATATTTGAAAACTGCCTTGATTTATGATTTCCTTTTGTTCTGTAACTATCCAAACTTCATGAAACTATAACCACATTGGAAAATGGTATTTGAAACAACCCAAATCTGTGTTTCCAGGCTTCAGTCACTCATATTTGGCTCCAAAATAAACTATCCTTTATTCCACCTGTGGTGAAAGCTATGTTTCTGTGTCCACATTAAATTTTGACCTAAAAGGCAGAGGGCAACCTCCACTCGAAGCTCTGCAATTTAACATTGCAGGTTCACTGTTGAGCAAGTCACTTGACCTTCAGAGTTCTTACATTTCTTTCTTCCTTCCTTTTTTTTTTTTTTTAAAAATCCATTGATTGGTTGGCTCAAAAAAATATGAAGGTCCTTCCAGTTTAAGGACTTCTGATTGCATAACACTGTTCACTTTTCTACCTTCCCTGTGAAGAGGGCATCTCAGCGGCTTAAGAGGTTTAGTGGAAAGTAATTCAGGGACCATGCTGTCTAAAACCTCTATTATCCCAATTCCAATTCCATGAACTGTATAAAAATACAGCAATAAAAAGCTAGTGCCTAGGAGGCCTACAAAACAATACTTTTTACTTTCCAAAGAGTACTTATTCAAGGAGAGTAATGCATCTTAATTGCCGTTGAGCCGGATTTTTGCAGAGCTTCAGGTCTTCTGGTGATGAGTTAAATGTTTTAGAAACTCTGTTAACATTTAGGATCCATAATCCAGAGCAAATGGAAGGGATGTCTTAGAACTTCTGCATTACTGACTGAGTCGTTTCCTTCTTGGGCCACCATGAAATGTTGGTAGTTTCCAGGGTTCATTCTTGGAGCATTTATCTTCTCATTTTAAATGATGCAAATTCATCCTTTCTGGTGGTTTTAGTTGCCTATTTTGTTTTTATACAAGACTCTTAAAATCCTGCCTGCATGTGTGTGCATGTGTGTGGGGCGGGGGGTTTGCAAGTCCAGGTGTCAGTGGAGGGCAGAAGAGGGTGTCAGGATCTCTGGAGATAATTTATAGGTGATTATGAGCCAGTAATTAGAAATGAACTCAGATCCTCTGCAAAAGCAGCAGGCACTCTTAACTACTGAGCCATCTCTCTAGCTCCATAGTTACCTTCCATAGACTGAGTCCCTCTTGTCTTTATTTCTAAGTGTCACATTCTGAGTTCTGAATTTAATATAGCTAGCAACTTACTGAGATTTTTGGTATTTCAATCTCAACTATTTTCTTTTGAAAGGTTCTCATGTATCTCATGATGGCTTGGGACTCATTATATAGCTGATGATGACTTTGAACTTCTTTTTCTCATTTTTTTTGAGACAGGATTTCTCTGTCTTGGAACCCACTTTGTAGACTAGGCTGGCCTCAAATTCACAGAGATCCACCTGCCTTTGCCTCCCAAATGCTGAAAGTGTGTGTGCCACTACACTTAGGAATCAAACTAGGCTTCATGCCTGCTAGGTGAGTCCTCTACTGAAGCTGTATCCTCAGTCCTTGACATGCTTTAAATTCAATGTTATCTTCTCCTACATATCTATATCTCTCTCTTTTGTATCTTGGTGATTAGGATAATTGGTTGTCAGAAGAACTATAGTGATCCAAACTGATTGGTACCAGGGGTCTTGTGTTGGTTTTAAGCCAGCCAAGGAGATCAGGTCACAAAGAGTGAAACTCATTGAGAGTATTTACAGTCAATGCTGGGAAACCAAGTTCTACCATCAGATCTGGTGGGCAGGGAATGGACTGAAATTGGGAAATAAAGTCAAGAGTCAGATCAATGGTGAAGGGAACAAAGGAGAGGAATGAAGAGCACCCACAAGTGTTGGGCACCCTGAAGCTGCTGCAAACATCTATACTGGGGTGGTCCCACACCATCCCCCAATACCTTCCTTGCCTCTCCAAGTTTGTCACATGCTGATATCTTTTCCTGAAATGGCCATGGTTTCTCTCTGTTGGGACACTTCTTATCACCGTTTGAGACTAAGCTGGAAGTTTATTGTGTGAAATAGTCCCCAGGAGACAGAGTTACTATCCTTATTCTCCATCCCTTTCCTACATGACTCTCTCTACAGTCTTCCCATTTTTTGGTGTCTGCTTACTCTTTTTCTTTTATTCAAGTTTCATTTTAATAGAAGTAACATATAAAAATAGTTTGATGTTAAGTAGTAGCTTCTAGTTTCCAAAACCAGCAGATTGGATTCTTTAGATAATCTTCTCAGCTAAAGACAATGGGGAAAATTATGTAATATAGTTTGACACATTTAGCTTTCTTTTTTAATATCAAGAACCTGAGGAGCTGGGGGTGTAGTTCAATTAGCAGAGTGTCTCCCTGGCATTCATGAGGCTGAGGATTTGATCCCCAAAACCAAGGCTATAATCTCAATGCTCCAGAAGTGGAGGCAGAAGGATCAGAAATTTAGGGCTATCTTCAGCTATATATCAAGTTTGAGGTCATCCTGGGATATTTGAGATCATGTCTCAAACAAAAAGGTATCACGAATCTAAAATTACAGTAGAAACTGCAAATTATTGTGAGAAAGTCATTCACAAGGCTTATAAGCATACATGTACATTTTCTAAATGTTTATGTATATATAAGTGTACATGATCATTAATGGGACTAATATCTTGATAGCATTTGTTACACCTGTAAAACTGAGTTGTGGGTATATATATCCTTAGATGAGAAAGGCAAAAGTCATGCCCAATATCCAAGATCTTAAAGGAGATAGTCCTGATGTTAAATTGGGATGCCCCAGTGAGAATCACATTCAGAATAAAGTAAACCATATTTTAAACACATTCTCCACTCCAACCAAGAGAGATTGTGACAAAATATTTCTTGGAAATAAACATAACATGAAAAAAAACCACAAATTTGATTTGGGGCCTTATCAGCTTTTAGATGGTCTTGCATCCAGGATCATAATATATACAACTCAGAAACTAAGGCCAAACCAGTGGCAGACTTGAGCTAAGATGTAGTTGTAGCTGTTGGTATTTCCAATATCCTAAGAAGAAACATGTACACTTTCTTGACAATATATCCATGCCAGAATTTGGGCAACTTATAAAAGTACTTTTCAAGTACAGTGATTATAAAATACTCAGGTGGTGGTGGTGCAGAGGCAAAGAGACAATGTGAAGGAGAATCAGGAGACACAAAAAAAACTGAAAGAGGCCAGAGAGATGGCTTGGTGGGCAAAGACTTGCCACTAAATATGATAACTTGGTTCTATCCTCAACCCAAAAGGAAGAAGGTGAGATGGAACTCCTCTGACCTTTACACATGTGTGAAGCATGCACAGACATATACACGTAATTTTAAATTATTTTAATTGAGACATACCTGTATAGGTTTTTAAAAGTTATTATTACACATATATTTGGAAATAATTAAGTATGTCATGTTTAAAGAAATAAAAGAAAAATGAAATGCTTGCTAGGGAACATGACATTATAAAAAGTGATGTAGATTCTAGAAATGAAAAATAACCAAAATTTAAAGCTCAATGAGTACATTGTAAAACCAATAAAATCTTAAAATCAGCTAATGAAAATGGATAGATCACTTACAAATGATTGACACTTATGCACAGGTGGGGTCCTCAACTGAAATCCCTGAAGTAGCTTTCCCTTTCTGAGGAGAAATGCACAGACTTTAAAGAGGAAAACCCTAATATACTCCTTTCATCTACTGATAGAAGTTATCAAATAAGAAAATCAGTCACCTCGGGAGGCAGAGGCAGGCAGATCTCTGTGAGTTCAAGGCCAGCTTGGTCTACAGAGTGAGATCCAGGAAAGGCACAAAGCTATACAGAGAAACCCTGTCTCGAAAAACCAAAAAACAAAACAAAACAACAACAACAAAAATCAGTCGCTTAAAATATAAAATGATAAATATAAATTAACAAACAGATTCATAAATATCTGTTAAATACTACATTCAAGAAAGCACATACTTCCCATCATGCACTGAGTATGTCAAATATGACTATAAAGCAAGAATGAAAATGTTTGGAATGAGTCAGTTGTGAAATTGCATATATGGGCAGCCTGAACTACATAGTGAGCTCAAGACCAATCTGGGTTTCATAACAATATCTTATTTCCAAATAGCAAAAACAAACAAACAAAAAAGAATTAAATAATATCCAATTATTTCTAGAATTCATGTAACTAAGGGAGACACCCACCAGTAACAGATAAGTGGACTCTTTCACATTCAGAAACAAAGGATATTATTCTATACACGTTGTATGTGAAACAATAATGACAGTGGTACAAACTATAAATCTAGGTATGAAGCCAAAAAGTAATGAGAGGAACATGCATAGTTTTCCATCCTACATAAGAAAAAAGAAAATAACAAAGACCAATATAAGTGAAGTCCGGTAGCAAGATGACTCAGTGGGTAAGAGTGCTTGCTGCTTAAGACTAACAGCCTGAGTTTGATTCCTAGGACCCAGGTGGTAGGAGAGAACTGATTCCTCCAAGTTGCCCTCTGACCTTCACACATCCATGTACACACACACACACACACACACACACACACACACACACACACACACTAAATGACTGTAAAAATATCTTTCAATACATATTATTACTGTCTATCTGTCAAATGAGTTTTTAAAAGTTAAGAAATTATACCAAAAAGGAAAAACAAAGTGAAGAATAAGGACGGAACAGCAATTAGAAGACAAATATGAAAGTCAAGAGAAGCATCTAATAAGAAACTTTGCACAAACGCAGGTCTGTTCTCAATGACACAGATCATAGTGACAAAAACTGGAATTATGAAAAGTGATAGTTGTGGAACTGACCAAAAATAGAGAGAAGGCATAAATACTGTTCTGGGATACAAAGTGGGTCTGTTACTGTAGCCACTGCACATATATGTAAAAAAAAGAGATTAACAATTTTATGCCAGTGAATTTGAAAATATAGATGGGATGGGCAATGTTTTCATGAAGTCTGCCAAAATTAATTCAGCAAGAAATAGGAAATTAGAATCACCTAAGAAGGGTCTTTCACAACCTGAACCACATATAGGTTACAAAAGTCTCACAGGTCCTAGCTAGAATACAAACAAGGTAAGCAAAAGATAAAGTGAATTTATTTTTGTGTTTTGAGAAGTGGTCTCAGGATGACCAAAATTCAGAGATCCTCCTGCTTCAGCCTCCCAAGTAATAGGAATATCTGTGTGAGGCCACTGTGCTTAGCTGAAGAGAAAGTCTTGAAAACACCCAGGAAAAAATGACAATTAAGGGATATGATGATGCCCCAGCTGGTGAAGGTCTTGCTGGTCAAGCATGAAAGCCTGACTTTGGTTCCCAAAATCTAGGGAAAAAAATATATCTAGGAATGGTGGCATGTGCTTAGGAGGTGGAGACAGGTGGATCCTTGGAGCTTATTGGCTAGCTAGTCCAGCTGCATCAGCAAGTCCCAAATAAAAATGAGAGACTCTGTCTCAAAACAAAATAAACAAACAAAAAACAATGTGGAAAGCTGGGCATGGTGGTGTACACCTTTAATCCGAATGCTTGGGAAGTAAATGAAGCAGACAGACCTCTGAGAGTTTGAGCCCAGCCTGGTGCTACAATGTGAGACTTTAATCTCAAAAAAACAAAAACAAACAGAAAACAACAAACAAAAAACCAAGGTGGAGAATGACTGAGGACAAGATCTGACCCCCCACACACACACAAAAATGACAGTTATTCACAAGTAATTATATGAATCATGGTTCATTTCTTTTCAGAAATAGTGGGCAACAGAATAAAATGCAATATGATTTTAAAATGTTGAAGAATAAACCACCAACTTAGAATATTAAATCAAGCAAAACTATCATTTAAAATTGAGATACAGTAAAGATATTTCATTGCTGGCATAATTATACAAAGGAAAGTCTTCATGACCCTAGAGAGCAATTCACATCCCAAGGAGTGATGAAAGAGTATCAGAATGTAAAATTGAAAAGAAAAACATGATATACTTTAAAAATTTTCCTCTCTTAATTTCTAAAAAGACATGTTTCTGGTAAACTAAATATTATTCCACTGATGTTAAGTTTATAGTACATGTGCATATATGATCTGATAAGAATATATAATCAACAATGTAGATGTCAGGGAAGGCTTGTTCCTTATGAGGGTCATGCTGGAGATGTGTGAAGAGGGTAGAAACCTAATCCAGTTTTTGTATTTGGAGGTGGGGCTTTAGGAGTGACTAGAATTAAAGAAAACTCAGGACAGAGCCACCATGATTGGATTCTGGTGGCTTTGTAAGAAGAAAGAAATTAGAAGAAATGCACCTGAACTCCACCTGGCTCTTGCCATGTGATGCCCTGAATCCCCTAGGGACATCCCAGCAAGAAGACCATCTTCAGGTGCAGCCCCTAAGCCTGTCACTGCCAGAACTAAGAGCTAATAGGAACCTCTTTTTTTCCTTCTAATTTCCTCCTCTCTCCCTCCCTCCCTCTCTCCCTTCCTCCCTCCCTCCCTCCCTTTTGTTTTTTGCTTTTTTTTTTTTTTTTTTTTGAGACAGAGTCACATAGCTCAGCCTACCATGAAACTCACTATGTAGTCAAAGATGACTGTCAACGCCTGACACTCCTGCTTCTACTTTTCTAAGTGCTGGGATTACAGGCATGCATCACCATGCTTGATTTAAGATGATTTTCCCCTGCCTGCCTCCCCATCCCTCCTCCCCACCCCCCATTTTCTAGATGGTTTTTCACCGTGCAGCACTGGAATTCATTATGCAGAAGATGATGTCTTCAACCTTGTGTCTTCACAACTTCACCTCCTTAGCACTGGGATTACAGGTGTTCGTCACGATGCCTGCCATGAACCTCTTTTCTCTATAGCTTCCCCATTGTGTTCCAAGCAACAGAAAATGAACCAAGAAAACAAGACACTAAAACAGAGGTATAAGGAAACATAGAGGAATTAAAATTGAATGCAAAATATTTTTTGATTGATCCAAATAAAACCAGGAATGGAAAGCAGAAAAGAAAAGGAAAGTCAGGAGGGAAAGAAGGAAGCAGATAACAAATAGCAACTGGATGGGCCTAAAATCCAAACAAATGAATGAATGCTACATTGTTATTGTATTATAATATCCAGAGCTTGGCAATGTAATGTACTGTGATTGTAGATAATTGCCGTATTCTGCCTATTAGATTAGTGTTTTTTTCTTTTTTTTGGTAACCAAATGTAATTTCCCCCATACTTTAAACAGGCCATTCATTGCCACTGCTAAGGCAATCACTTGAGTTACTCTATTAATTCCAGTTTTAATTGTTTCATTTTTTCAGAGAAGATATCTTATGTCTCTTGCTTTCTTCCATGTAGAGGAAGCTGAATGCAAGCAACATTTTAGCCCTTTTTATTTGTAAATACATGCAGATATACAAACATACTCTGCTCCAGAAAAATTGAAGTGCCTCACCTAGTGGGTAGGACTGAAGAAGAAACTGGATAAACATGGGGCAGATCATGCCATCTGTTCTTCTTCCTTGGGGTGCCTGGTGGAAGTGCCTGGCACAATTCTGTTCCCTGATAAGATAGAAGGCTTGCAAGAGAAGGCCTTCCCAGGCCAGTGGACTATTCAGGGACCAGGGCCAAGAAGTCTTTTTACCTGACTATCTATGGACCACTTACTAATAAAAGGTGCAATGTGGGCTAGGTATGGTGGCACATGCCTTTAATCCTAGCACCTGGAAGCAGAGGCAGAAAAATCTCTCTTGAGTTTGAGGCCAACCTGGTCTATACAGTGAGTTCCAGGCCAGCTGGGGTTATATAGAGACCTGGTTGCAAACAATCAAAACAGCCCAGAGCTGTATTGTGAGCTGAGGGAGAAGCTCAGAGGCTACGTGGCTTTCCTATCATATAGGAAGCCCCAGTTTTGGTTCTCAGTCTTGCGTAAATTGGATGTGAACACTGGTGGAGGAAAGACAGTATTAAGATGACTGTATAAGATGGCTGTGTTATCATGGAGTCAAAAATTTGAAACACTGAGGGTTGGACTGGGGAGATGTTCCAGTCAGTAAACAGCTTGCTGTGTAAGCATGAGGATATGAGTGTGATCTCAGAACCTACATAAAAAAGCCAGACGTGGACTCTGACTTTCACATATACACTAACCCCCACCCCACCCCACAAATAACACACATATGTATACATATGCTGGTGTGCACTTGTAACACCCATGCTGGGGAGGTTGGCTGAGATAGACAGCTTTCTGAGGCTTGCTGGCTAGCTACTCTACCCAAATTGGTAAGTTACAGGACAGTAAGAAATCCTGTCTCGAAAAAACTCAAGAAGGACAGTGTCCCAAGGGATAATACTCAGGTTGACCTCTGGTCTCCATGTGAATATGCACACATGTGTTTATGTACCCTTCCATACTGATGTATTATCTTGAGAGAGAGAAAGATAGATAGTGAGAGAGACAGAGAGACAGAGACAGACAGACATAAAAAATTCCAAGGAATCCACAAACTTGCCAAAAGCTTGGAAAAAAAAGTTATCCCTAGTGCTGTCAGAGAATATGGTCCTGCTGATACTTGGCTTCAGATTTTTCACTCCCACAATGAGACAATACACTGCGTATTTAGAACCACGCATGTGTGGCACTCTGTGTGGGGAGCATCGGGAACTTACCACCACATCTAATTTCCATTGCAACATTTGAAAATAACATATTACTTCTTGATTTTAAATATTTTGTCTAATTATATATCTTAAAAATCATCCATTTCATTTGACTCTATTTCTGCCTTATTTGTGTTTTTGTTCCATCAATCTCTTTTGCTGTTTTGACTCAATCCTTTTTTTTCCTTGAAGATGTCTCTTTGAAAAGATAAATGGTGTACATGACTATTTTCCCTCCACTTTTTACCCCCACTTTTTCTCTATCCTCTCTTGTTAACTATTTTAAAGATTTATGTATCTATTTATTAACATGTATGTGTATATACTGTGAATGTATGCTCACATGTGTGAGTAGGTAATGTGCTTCTGTATGTGTGTATGGAGGCCAGAAGAAGTCAGCAAGAGTCCCTATCTGTTACTATTCACATAGTCCTTTGAGCAAGGTCTCTCCCTGAACCTGGAGCTGTAGTTTTCACAGCTAGGCTGGAAGCCTGCGAACCCTAATGGTCCTCCAGTTCCACCTCCTTTGGAGCTGGGGTTATAGGCATGTTTGGGTGCCCAGCTCACTTCATGGATGCTGGATCAAAATTCTGGTCTCATAATTGTGCAGTAAGTGCTCTCAACCTCTGAGCTATTTCTCCAGTACCTCCATTCACCTTATTCTTTCCATCCTTTAGTCCTTGTCTCTGTCTCTTCTTGCTCTTAAGAGAATTTTGTTTAGAGTTTTATGATATATGTATGGGTGGTCAGAGGTAAGAGTTAGCATTACTTGACTATGAAAAGGGTTAGAGTAGATTCCGTGCAGTCAAAGATGTGGTTTAGAATCAAAGCAATAACTCCAGAATTAAACACATCTTCTATATCAACTTCCTCATTTTTTTTTTTTTGGTTTTGTTTTTTGAGACAGGGTTTCTCTGTGTAACTTTGTGCCTTTCATGAACATACTCTGTAGACCAGGCTGGCCTCGAACTCACAGAGATCCACCTGGCTCTGCCTCCTGAGTGCTGGGATTAAAGGCATGCGCCACCACTGCCGGCTAACTTCCTCATTCTTGACCTTCCTCAGAAACACATTGTTCAATAGCACTTATTAATTCTGTTTTATTCTGTGGTGGTTTAGGTGCATATCCTTTGCTTCCTGGGTCTTATAAACCACAAAGCTAGTGAGGCCCTTGATTAGGCTGAATACTCTGGAAAAGCGGGTTCTCAGGGACTGGGAAGATGACTTAGTTGGTACAGCTCTTGTTGCATAAGCATAAGCACCATGTACCCATGTAAAGAGCTGGTTCAGTGCCATGCAATTGTAATCAAAGTCTTGAAGTGGAAACAAGAGGCTTCCTGGAGCTTGATGGTCAGCAAGTTTAGCCTTATCAGTGAGTTCCAGGTTCTGTGAGAGATCCTGTCTCAGAAAGGAAGGTGAAGACGAATTGAAGAAGACACTTGACGTTGACATCTGGTCTCTACATGCATGCTCATATATGTGTATACACATCTCACACCACACAACCACACCACACCACACCGCACCGCACCGCACCGCACCGCACCGCACCACACACACCATACAGTGGATGCTATGAGGGTTGTTCTAACTAGGTACATGCCCTGAGTCTCTCAGACTGGGCCAGCTACTGGGAAGCCAGCCATCTCCTCAGTGCAGGTGTTTGGAAGTGGCCCAGCATAACATTTTGTTTGAGATACTGAGAACTGTATGCATGATTATGTTTTGGCTCCCAACTTAGGCCATCTTCTCAAGGAGACTGTGTCCTTAACTTTGGTATTGGTCAAAAGGTCAAGAGTTGGAGCTTCCTCTTATCATACATTGATAATGGACATACCAGGAATGAGAGACAGCAAGTCTAGGAGCTCTGAGGTATCCTATCTCATCTCCATGGCAGAGGCAAGGTAGTGAGCTCAGGAATAACATACCCATGCAAATCTATAGGACTCTGATATCCAAGATATACTATTCCAGCATTGCTCCTTTCTGCCTAAAGTCTGCCCACACTAGTGCCAAGGTCTAAATACAAGAGAGAAAACATAGTGGCACTATTGGTGACAATAGACATAGCAGTTGATTCTGCAGTGGGCCGGTGAGAGTCCACACAGTGCATTAGAAGGCAGAGGTACAACTGGGCAAAACACTTCATTCGATTAGATCTTTTGCACAATGCATAATGCTCTATAGCCAAGTGTCCATTAGGTGTGTCTAAAGCATGCACCACGTTTTTTTCTTGAACATTCACTAGCCTTTGCTTACATTTGGCCTTGTGTAAGTTACTTTTCTCTTTCTTGACAAAATACCTGGCAAACACAACTTATGGGGCAGGGAGATGGCCCAGGAAGTCAAAAGCACTTGCCATGCAAGCTATTTGATCTGAGTTTGATATCCAAACCCATGCAATTAAAAAAAAAATAAAGAAGTTGGAGGTGGTAGCACATGTCTATAGTATCAACGTCCCTTCACTGAGATAGGACGTGGAGACAGGAGAAGCTTGTGGGCCAGCTAGCCTGGAGGACAGAGAGTAGCCACAGAAATAGGAGAACCTGCTTCAACAAGGGGAAAGAGCCAACTCCCAAGAGTATACTCTGCTGTGCTCTTCAAACATGCACTGTACCACGTGTGTTTGTACACACACACACACACAATTAGAAATTGTGTTTTAAAGAACAACACAGGAAAAAAAGTTTTAAGGAGAAAGTCTGTTATGGTAGGGAGGCCATGGAGACAGAAACAAGGGTGCCTGGTCAGATTGCATCTGCAATTGGGAAGCAGAGGGTGATTAATGTTGCCGTTCAGTTTATTTTCTTCTATTTATTCAGCCTAGGATGGCTCATAGAATGGCTCCACTCACACTCAGGATGCAAGGCTTCCCTGCTCAGTTAAATCTTTCTGGTAAGACCCTGACCAACATACTGAGAGGAGTGTTTCTGTGGTAATTCTATGTCCTATCAAGTTGGGCCTCTTGCTTGGGATTCAGCCCTACACAAACAGGTTGGGAACTCATCTGGATGGCATCGGTATGTTTTATACCAATGGCTTTGTAAAACTCCTCACAAGTCTGAACAGTGTCTAAAACTCATGGATATATGCAAAGTAAGTGGAATCCTTTAAATAATTCTTTGTCTTATTTGAATTAAAAGAATAAATAAAAAATAATTCCCCCAATGCTTAGTCACTTAAATTAAGCTTTCATTCTTGAGATTATACAGGTTAATTTGGTGGTACTGTTTACACAAACCCACTTTATGGTGAATGTGAACCTTTACAGTCATAGAAAAAGAACTGAAAAAAATCACAGGCCAAAGCATTTTCCCAATACAGAGGCAGGGGCATCAGATGGATTATAGTAGAAGGGAGAATTATGCTACAGGTTTAGATATTATCTGATGATGCTCTTGGCTTTAGGGTTGGTGGAAGCTTGTGGTCTACTAAGTTAACATATTCCACAGGTTTTATCTGACAGGGGAAGAGGATGTTAGGTCAGAATAAAGCAAGCAAAGGATGGTTATTAAGGGGACTAAGGATCAAGATTGGCTCCCATTTGTACCATTTCAACTCTCACAGTGATGAATTTCTTTTCTAATTAGTTAACCAGCCTTGTAGAATCTTTTTTTTTTTTTTTTTTTTTTTGGTTTTCGAGACAGGGTTTCTCTGTGTAGCTTTGCGCCTTTCCTGGGACTCACTTGGTAGCCCAGGCTGGCCTCGAACTCACAGAGATCCCTGGCTCTGCCTCCTGAGTGCTGGGATTAAAGGCGTGCACCACCACAGCCCGGCTTGCCTTGTAGAATCTTTAACACAGGTTTTTTGTTTGTTTGTTTTGGACCCTCTGGAAGTGCCTTTCCACCACAGGTAATTATTAACTGTTCCACAACAAAAGAGGCTGGCCATCCTGCCCAGATGGTTCTGTGCACTGCTGCTCTAGAACCAAATGCTTGGTGTTGCACGAATCTTAAAAGTTCTTATTAATAAAACAACCTGGAGCCAGGTATTGGGGTGAATACTGGAATATCAGAGAGACCGAACACGCCACAGCTTCCTCACCTCGCAATTCCTCAGCTGATCCTGTTTCTCAAACTGGAAGCTTCTGTGCCCTCATTCAAAATGTGTCTCAGCTGAACTGCTGCTCCAAAGCCTAAAAGCTTAACCAGGCTCTAGTTCCTGGTTTTTCACACCTTATATAACTTCTGCTTCCTGCCATCACTTCCTGGGATTAAAGGCGTGAGTCACCATGCCTAGCTGTTTCCAGTATGGCCTTGAACTCACAGAGATCCAGCAGATCTCTGCTTCTGGAATGCTAGGATTAAAGGCATGTGTGCCACTATTTTTATGGTCTCTATATCTAGTGGCTGTTCTGTTCTCTGATCCCAGATAAGTTTATTAGGGTGCACAATATTTTGGGAACACAATATCACCACAGCTTGGTGTTTGGATGGAGCCATATTGTTGCGTTCTTTCTCCTTCTCTGTCCTTATGTGAACACTTCTCCCTGGTTCTTCCTGTGAGAGCAGGTGTTCAATAAGGCACATTCCCCCCAAATCCTTGACTCAGGATCTGCTTCTTGGTGATCCAGCCTAGGATATCAACCCGCTCCACTGACACATTTGGAATTTGGCATGGACTAGAAGCAACAATATCTATTGAAGAAAACTTCCATCTAGGCTGGGATTTGACTGTCTCTTGAGTCCATCATCCCATGCTGCCTCATTCCCACTGTCAAAGGACAGTTTCATCTTCTTGTTTGGCTGGATGATAGTTGGGAAGGCCTGATTCCCTGGGATGTCCTTAGATGAGCACAATGGAGGTCATACCATCTCTAGCTATTTTACAGGTGTAGGAATGAAATGTACAGAATGACTGGAAAAGATTGCTCTTAACTCTCACAGTGACTAGATTCTTCTGCATTCTTGTGAGCTTTGTGAAGCAATTCTACTTGGAAGAGCAGAAGCCATTTAGGAGTGTATTTGAGTCTCTGTGTATATTTTGCTTGTTTTGCATTTTGAAGAGAGGAGGTCAATTTATTCTACTATGTGGACTTTGTTCATGGTAGTGCTGGGAATTGAGCTTAGGGTATCATGTATGCTAGGCAATGGCTGAACCACTGAACTACATCTCTAGCCCACTGTATTATAGGTGGTGTGTGTGTGTGTGTGTGTGTGTGTGTGTGGTGGTGTGTGTGTGTGTACATGTTCATGTATGTGAGGGTAAGCATGTACATTCTGTGACCTGTGTGGACATTAGAGGACAACCACAGTTTCAGCTGTCAGTCCTCACCTTCGGCCTTGCTTGAGATAGGGTCTCTTGTTGTTTTCCAGGATAGTTGGCCCCAAAGCTTTCTAGAGATTCTCCTGTTCCTACCTCCCATCTCACTGTAGCAGTACTGGGACTGCAGATGCCTGTGGATGCTAAGAATTCAAGCTCAGGCCTTCACACTTACACTGGAGGACTTTAGCCAATGAGCCACTCTGCCAGCCCTACTGTGGGTTTCCTTCCTTCCCCCCCCCCCCCACCGCTTTTTTTTTCTTTTCTGAGGCAGAATCTTAATGCATAGCCCTAACTGGCCTTGAATTCACCGTGTAAACCAGGCCTTGAACTCATAGAGATCTGCCTTCTCTAGCCTCCCAATTAGTGGAATTAAAGGAGTGTGCAACCATGTCCAATCTCCCACAGTGGATTTTCAGCGGCAAAATTTTAGTTTCCAACTTCTTTCCCTTCTACTTCAGAAGTCTGTGTGTCATTTGTCTCAGCCATTTGCAGATGCAAATTCTGGGAATGACAATTTTAACAATAGTTTTAATTATACCAGGCATTAATCAATCATAATTGGCAAAGGAAATATGCTGCAGAAAACTCATACAATCTAAGACCAAACATGAATAATGTTCACATAATTTGCTACTTTGTGTTAGCCACAGCATCATTAGCAGAAGTGATTTAGACTTCACCAAATTATCTAAAATATCAGAAATAATTACCTCATTGATAATTGTACTTTGATGTGTGAAAACATATACAATAAAACATTTAGGCGATTTGCCTAGGACACATTTCACAACTTGCTTTTCCATGAAAACATTTGACTGGCAGTTGAATTCTCAGGCTTTGCATCAATGGTGTGGAAAAGAAATCTATGTAGTTTCAGACTCTATGAGATTGTTTATGGTTTCTTTTTCTTTGCTACTGTAATTGCTCTTAGGTAAATGGGTTGAGTGGTACATTAGTTACTGTCTCATTGTTATAACAAAATACCTGAAAGAAGCAACTTAAAGGGAGGAACAGCTTACTTTGGCCCCAGTTTGAGGGCACAGTCCATCATGGCGAAGAAAGCCTGCCAGCAGGCAGGAGTACCGGACAGCTGGTCACACTGCGTCTGCATTCAGGAAGCAGAGAAAGATGGCGACAGGCGCTCTGCTACCTTCCTCCTTAGCCTTTTTAGTGTAGTGTGGGACCTCACTCCATAGGATGATGCCATCCATATTAGGGTGGGTCTTCCTTCCTCAGTTACACCTCTCTAAAAATACTCCCTCAGACGCATGTGTCTCCTAGGTTAAAACCAGTCAAGTTGACAAAGAAAATGAACCATCACAGATGGTTTACTGTTTCTGGAAGAAAACAGTAATAAAAGCAGAAATGGAAATGCACATAGAATTCTCTGAACTTAGTTACATTCCTGTAATTACATTTATATAATTTTTATTTCTGTCATCTATCTAACTATCTATCTATCTATTATCTATTATCTATCTATCTATCTATCTATGCTGTGAAAAATGTGTCACAACAATGTTAATGATCAATGCACAATTTCATTTAAGCCTCTCCAGCTGTTTTCTAAATGCCAGTTAATTAAACGCAAACTTTGTGTCACACCTCTCCTGTCTTTAAGACTGCCTGAACCCAGTTGTGATAGTATTTTAAGACATGGTTGAACCCTAAGCAAACTATGAGTTTCAAAACATAATTCTGTATGGAAATTGCAGTTTAGGAAGAGCTGCTACTATAGGTTCATATGCCACCTTCCTCTATATCATTTATTACACTCAAGTACCTGAAGAACTCCAAACACAATACTTTACATCCAGCTCTTCCCAAGAGCCTTGGGGATAGGAAAGAAAGAAAATTCACAAAATCCAGGATAAGCAAAGGAGAGAACAATGTGATCATCTCACAGCATGGTGGTTTGAATGAGAAACGTCCCTCAAAGGCTCAGGTATGTGAACACCTGGCCCAGGCTGGTGGTTCTGTTTGCAGGGGAGGTGCAGCCTTGCTGGAGGAAGTATGTCCTTGGGGGTGGGCTTTCAGAGCTTGTAGCCTTGCCTCACTTCCAGTTAGCTCTCTCTGCTTTGTGTTTGTGGATGAAGACAGGATCTCTCGGCTCCTTGTTCCTGCTGCCCTGCCCGCTATTTGCTGCCATGCCTCTCTAGAACCACGATTCTCCATCTAGAACCATAACCCAATTAAACTGTGTCTTCTGTAAGTTGCCTTGGTCTTGATATTTTATTACAGCAACAGAAATAAGGCTTAGGAAGCCAGGGTGCGGTTATGAGATACCTTTCTGCAAGGGGAGCCGTTACTACAGCTTTGCTTTGCTGTTAGTGATCTCATGAATAAATAAACCCTCCCTGCCGGCACTGACACCCCTGACATACTCTGATTTAGCAGGTGCCTCTACTCTCTCTCATACCTCAGATCTGTTGAAATCAAGAGTTCAGGTAGAGGTTAGGTAATGATCTCAAGAAAATAGGCTTGAAGGTCAGTGGAAAAAAAAAGAGGCATGGTCCTGGAAGACAGGCAAATGATGACCTGTTAGTGGTAAGATATGGAAAGAAGTACTACTCTTCTACTAGTTGGTATGATGGTTAATTCATTGTTTAATTAGATATTTGTAGCTGCCCCTTCATGGAAATGCAAACCCGTGTTGAGGCTTTATCTGGGCAAAACTGCAGAGCAGCAAAGATAGCTTGCAATGGCACATCTTCCTGTCTCTTCAGCAAGCTTCTTCCTTACCTCCTTGTTCCTGAGCTTGAATCCTTGATGGGGAGGCCATCTTCTTCCTGCTTTCTTTTTTCCTGGCTATTTAAATGCTCCGAACTGGCTCTTATGTCCCTTGTCTCCTGGCCTTCATTACTTAGGGGCTGATTTCTTGGATAATGTAAATCACTCTATTGTGTTAATAAATGCTGTATCAGACAGGGGGATGACTTAGTGGGTAATGGCACTTGTCACCAAGCCTAATGACCTAAGCTCCATCCCTGAAATTCAATCTATCTGGTGGAAGGAGAGAACCAATACAGCTAGGGCACTTGATACAGGCCTTAATGTACATTTGAAAACAGTTTTCTGTACATGTAAACACATGTGTATCTAGCATATGTATTAAAACATGCATTTTGTGAGGTTGAGCAAGAGTGGAACTGGGCATGAAGACACACACAGACTTTCTCTCCTTGTCCCAGAGTAGGATTACTCTTTGAGAAACAATAATTTTTCTTATGCCATTTAACCCAATGCTAGGACTGTAGATAAGTTAGCTGTCAGATAAGACACACCTATTAATTACAAATCCCAGCGAGAAGAGATAGATAAAGAGGTGTGTAATTCCAGAGGTGAGATTAGGGTTGGCTTCATGGAAGGAGGGCATTTGGTCACAGGAGAAAAAATTCACAGGGTATTGTTATATTGGCCTCAAACGTTTGTGTTTTTGAAACAGGGTCTCACTGTGTAGCCCTGTCTGTCCTGGAATTCACTATGTAGAGCAAGCTAGCCATACTCAGAGATCTGCCTTCCTCTGCCTCCCAAGTGCTGGGACTAAAGGTGTACGCTCCCAGGCTGGGTTGGCCTCCAATGTTTTAGTCAAAGGCTCTTCCTAGAGGTATTGATGCATATTACTGTGTTGAGAGTCACTGTACAAATCTGACATGTGGCTATGACACATTGGAGACCTGGTTGGAGAAGATGAAGGAAGAGGTTAGTGAAACAGGCACAAGTAGGTGGGGCTCCTCATGACCATGGAGAATTCTGCAGCTGAACCTAGGGGTCTTGGAGAGAAAGGCAGATCTCCTAAAGTGCCACACTGAGGCTCCAGCTCCTGCTCTGCAACCTGTAGCAATTCCCCACTTATAAGCTAAGAACTCTTTCTCTTAATTGTGAAAACACAAAATCTGTCTCTTCCAGCTTCTCTCTTCCCTCCCCTTCTCATGCCCACTCTTTTTTTCTCTACCTCTCACACCAGGCCTGGTTTGAACTGTATCAACAGGATAGAAAGAGAGGAAGATATGCATGAGAGAAATGTCATGGGCAGAGGTTATTTAAAGTGGTCTCTGGGATGAGAAGGGATACGTAAAGAGAAAGGAATGTTATTATCGGAAATAAGAAGCTGGGGGTGAGAGGACCAGTGGGTAAGATGAGTTTGGTTTTGGATATCATAGTTTTGAGGAAATGGTAGAACTTCCTGATAAAGTTGGGTATCATGTTATTGAAACACTGTTAAGAGCCAAGAGCACACACCCTCTCCAATGAATTTTGTAGTTAGTCAAAGGCCTGCTAAAATTAAGACTGGTCAGCTCCAAATCTAACTATTCAACCTACATATTTAATGACAAATACAAGTTTTCTCTGAGATCAGCATCAGTTATAACATTCACAAATAAATTATGACCTATACATTTTTAAAAGATTTTGTGTGTGTGTGTGTGTGTGTGTGTGTGTGTGTGTGTGTGTGTGTGTGTTTTGCTGAAAGTGAGTTTCTCCCCTTCTACCCTGTGGATCCAGGAATCCAGTTCAGACTGTCAGGCTTGGTGGCAAACACCTTTACTTACTGAGCTCTCTCTCTAGCCTGATCCATATAGTTAGTTTCTAAAAGGGAATATACTTTTATTTTGACATTATCCCTGCCTTAAGTTTCCTTGGGCCATTTACTGTTTGAATGTAAAATCAGCCTGGGACTTCCTACTTTAGAGACTAGGATATCTTTTAATATTTAATAAACATTTTTATTAATTCCTTGATGGTTTTTTTTACAAGGTATTTTGATCATATTTGCCCCCAACTCCTTTCTGATCATTCTACCTCTCACCTCTCCAACTTTGTTTCTTTTTTGTTTGTTTGCTTTTGCAAAGATTTATTTATGTACTTTATGTATATGGATGTTTTGTCCATATGTACATTTGCACACCAGAAAAAGACATCGGAGCCCACAGGACTACAGTTACAGATGGTTGTGAGCCACCATGTGAACTCAGGACCTCTGGAAGAGCAGTCAGTGCTCTTAACCGCTGAGCCTTCCCTTCAGCCCCACTTTTTTTTTTTTTAATTGAGCTACCCACCAAGACTAATTTGTCCTGCCCATGTGCTCATTGGTATGTGGCTATCCAATGGAGTGTAGTTGACTTGCCAGAAACCATAGCTTAAAATAAAATTAAACTATCTTTCCCCCAGAAGCCATCAGGTATCTATAGTTCCTCAGTTAAGGGTGGCTCTTAAAGCCCTCCTGCTCCATGCTTGGGTGCTGACTGGCTTGTTCTTGCACTTGTGTTGTGTAGACAACTACAGATGAGGAACTTTATCTTATAACTTTAGGATGTTATTATTGTGTTTATTTTATTTATTTATATATTCAGATCATGGTTTCTTCCTCCTCCCAGATTCTCCCCACCTCCCCACCTATCCAGCTTCACACCTTTCTCTCTCTCTTTAGAAAATAAACAAATAAAAAACAGAGTAGAAAAAATATAAAGAAAAAGCATGAAAAGCACATATACATGCAGACAGACAGAGAGACACACGGAAAAACCATGCCAACACAAAACTGGAAACATAATATATAACCAAAAGACAGTAAGGTAAAAAAAAAAAAAAAAAAAAAAGCCCAGACAAGCATTATGAGACAAAATGGAGACGAGGATTTAAGTCCTGGTTTTACTATATATTATTTCCCTATGGTCTTTCATCCATAACATGAAAAATGGAATGAGATCTCTAGGGTTTTCTTAATTAGTGGTTGAATTGTTCATAATGAGAAGAGTGGAGACGGTAGTAGGGCCAAACATTGTGCCAGCAATGTCTATTTTTAGTATGTTCCTGAGTAAAGACCAAACCAGCGGACATACATCTCAGTATAGGAACAGCATAGAACACAAAGAGCCAGCAATTTGGGGCTCATATCTTCAAGTTTCCTGTTGCTAGCAACCCATTTATCTCTCACAGTTCTCTCCTGAGAAGCGGATCTCCATAAGAAGACAACACTTGTCAAATGGATGGAATTTACCAAGGTGGATAGGTTTCTGTCTGCAAGGAATTTACCCAGGCTAATGAGGAAGATTAACTGAAGGTCAAACTGGATGAGGATAGAGTTATGGAAAGATAGTAAGGGAGAAGAAAGCTGATATTAGTCTGAGCAGACAAGAGAAGTCGGAACTCTTGATCAAGATGAGATGGCTTGGCAATTAAGAGTACTGATGCTCTTCCAGAGGACCTGGGTACCATTTCAAGTACCCATGTGATGGTTCACAACTGTCTGTAATGTCAGAAGATCTAACACCTTGGGTTTTTTTTTTCTCTTTGGCTTTTTTTTTGGGGCCCACTACCCTGCTCCCAAATTAAATACACAGAGTCTTATTCTTTGTTATGAATGCCTGGCTTAGGTTGGCTTATTTCTAGCCAGCATCTCTTAAATTATCTTGCCTTCCTTTTGCCTCTGGGCTTTTACCTTTCTCTATTTCTGTATACCCTTTTTTTTCTTCTTACTCAGTTGCTTGTTGTGTAGCTGGGTGGCTGGCCTCTGGGATCCTCTCCCCTCCTTTTTTCAATCCTCCATCTCCTTTCCCAGATTTCTCATCCCATTTATTCTCTCTGCTGCAAGTCCCACCTATTCTTTCTCCTGCCTAGCTATTGACCATTCAGTTCTTTATTAGACCAATCATGTGTTTTAGACAGGCAAAAATAACAGCTTGATAGATTTAAATAAATGCAACATAAAAGGACGCAACACATCTTTGCATCATTAAACAAATGTTCCACAGCATTAAACAATTGTAACACATCTTCAACTAATATTCTGCAACACCTTCTTCTGAACTTCCATAAATAAAAAAAAATGAAGAAACAAAATGAAACAAATTAAAAAAAAAGATGTGCAGTGAGGAGGTTGAGATGTTAGCTCAGTTTTTAGAACGTTTGTTTAGCCTTGGAATTGATCCCAGCATTGCATAAACTGGGCAGTGTGGTACACACCATCTTTGGAGGCCAGCCTTTAAACACAAGGTCCTGCCTAGAAACAGACAGATGTACAATAAGCAAGGATACTGAAGATTAGCCATCATGTCATCAAGAACCTCTGGGGAAGTAAGGCTAAGCTGAAGGTTGGAGCAGCTGGTAAGGGTCCACTTGTCTAGGGCTAAGAAGTGCATTTGCGTTCAAGAAACAATGCAATGAAGTTACAGCTGTCTCATTCTGAGGGCTGAGTGAATGCAATTGTGGGGCTCCATTAGTGGGGGCACCATCTCAATGGGTCTTTAGACTATTCTAGGCAGGAGGGAATATGGGGACTATAAAGAGTGTTTGCAGGCATGGGAAGGAAGCAAATGATCAGCATTTTTTTGGGATAGGTTTTGAAGGGACTGAGAAACAAAAGATGCATGGAGATCAAGGAAGATAGAGAAGTCAGGGTGATGTCAGCTTAGATAATTAGGAAAAATGCTAGTAGTTAATGAAAGCAGGTAGATGGGTGGTTAAGACCCTAGGGCTGAAGTCACCACACACGTTGGTCACAGGACTTGGAGAAATCCAATCAGTGCTGATCAGGAAGCTGCTTCTCTGCTGGTTATCTTGCATAGTACTGGAAGGTGCTATGTAGGCTGTTGATGGGGGCGGGGGTGGGTGGGTGGTGGGGTGGTGGTCATTAACAGTCTTACCCAACTATGAACCCTGCAACAATAACCCTCATGGCATGAATGCTATGAGTGAAGATCAAGGTCATATGCTTTCACAACTGCTTTCTGAATGGATTTCAGGTCTGCTCACAGGAGGGAACATATGCCGAGTAGTGCAAATCTGGCTGGGGAGATCACAAGCTCTAGGAGTGAACCTAACTTACTGTTATTATCCTGCTAAATAGATGTGACATCAAACTGCCCTCTAAATTTGTATCTCTCTACCCACAGACTAGTGGCAGCCTTCCGCCCTCATCAGAGAAGTTTTTTGTGCAGCGGTTGATATGGAAACTCACAACTGATAAAACTGCAGCGAATAAGTGTCATGGGATGCTCAGCCACACATAAGACGTCTGTATCAATAACCAGGGACCAACACAGAAGAAGGGGGTAGAAAAGGGTTAGTAAGAGCCAGAGGTTGAGGAGGACTGGAGCAAAATTGACAGGACAAGACCTCTGGACTCATTACTTCACAGCTGCTATGGTTGCCTGCCCAAGACCAAGTCAGTCAACATTCCGCAAGGCATAGGAAAGGGCTAACAAGCTCCTCCCCCTATAGATAGTTGATGGCTTCTGGGAGAGGAAGAGTCATTTTTTTCTTATAAGGATGTGGCTCCTGGAGGTCGATCATGCTAGGAATATCTGGACAGAACAAGTTGGAGTCCATAGGTTATTAATAATAAAAGGGACATGAAACTGGGAGGGTTGGGAGGTGGGGATGAATCTGGAGGGGGAGTTAAGGGAGGAGTTGGAATATGTTTCATACATTGAATGAAATTCTCAAAGAATTAATAGTATATATTTTAAAAAACAAGTGGATATTTAATGTCGGGAGATGCTGGTTTTTCTTGTGGTGTTTGGGGCTTATGGAGAAGCTTGGTGAGGTTATTCAGCAGAAGCTGGCCATGTAAAGATAGTCAGACTAGAGATACAGATTCGGTATCAGCCATGCAGAAGAGGCATTGATACACCAGAGGTGATGACCAGAAGGAAAGAACACACGAGAGGTAGGAGAAAAAGGAGACAATATTGTAGGTGTCAGAGAGAAGAACTTGCAAAAGTGGATGACAGGCACTCCTCAGTCTCAGGAAGGGCTGGACAGTGTGTGACAGACCCACCATTTCCTCTATCTCCTTTCCACCGATGGCAGAAAGTAACGCCTGGACAAAAAATTGAATGATTCAAGGTCAAATGCTAGTCTGTTGTAGATCCATGCTTTTAAACTTCAAACTTAGTACTCAATCTACGGCTCAGACCGTCTTATCATTTTTCCCTTTTAAAAGTAGCCATTAAAAAAAAAATCAGTCCTCAAGGATCCAGAACATTTGAAGTTTGAACAAGTAGACTAAGCTGTATTTCAGAAGGCTTTCCACCTTGAGTCTTCCAAGCCTTGGGGTTGAGATGGCCCAGGCTAAACATAAGACTGTCCCACAGCGCGCTCACGAAGTAGCCGCTGGAGGCCCCGCCCCCCGAGCGCGCGCCGCCGTGGCACGTCCGCGCGCTCCCGCCTTCTCGCGCGCGCCTCCCGCTGCCCGGTGCGCGCGCAGCGGGCTCGCTTCCGCCGGGGCAGGGCGGCCGCGGAGCAGCAAGAGAGCCCTGTGGCCGTGACCGCGGCGGGCCCGTGATCCGGAGCGGCGAACGGCCGGAGCCCGCGGCTGGGGGAGGCGCGCGGAGAGAGCCGGGCGCGAGGGCGCGCCAGGGTCGGGGCCGCGCTGAGGAGGCTGAGGAGGCGCTGAGGAGACTGACGAGCACTGAGGAGTCGCTGAGGAGACGCTGAGGGGGTGACGAGGGCCTGAGGAGACTGAGGAGGCGCTGAGGACTGACGAGGCTGAGGAAGGCGCTGAGGAGGCTGAGGAGAAATCCCGCGCGCCGCCGCCGCCGCCCGGCCCTCCCGCGCCCGCCCGCCCCGCGCGCCGCCGCCGCCTTCCTCCTCGGTGCGGTTCCTCAGGTTCGAGCGGCGGCCGCTGAGGAGCCCTCCGCCGGCGAACAAAGAGGAGGCCGGCAGGGCGGGGGCGTCTGCGGCGAAGCATGGCGGACCGCAGCCTGGAAGGCATGGCTCTGCCGCTGGAGGTGAGGGCCCGGCTGGCCGAGCTGGAGCTGGAGCTGTCGGAAGGTAACAGCAGCCCCCCCCTCACCCCTTCAGCCCCAAGCCCGGGCCGGGTCGGACACCTCTTCTCTGTCGCGCGCTCGGGGCCCCGCGGGCCGGCCGCGCTGTCACCCCGGGGAGGACGCGCCGCGGGACGGGGGGGCGGGGCCCTGGCCCTGGCCCAGAAGGTGGCCCGGGGCGGGTGCAAGTGTGTGCGTGTGCTTGTGTGTGTGCGCGCGTGCTTGCTTGTGGTGTGTGTGTGTGTGTGAGTGTGTGTGAGTGCGCGCGTGCGTGTGCGTGCCGCGGCCCCCGCCCTCAGGCTCAGCTGGCGCGGTGCAGCGGCGATGCCCCCTACGCGCTGCGGTTGGGCCCGGGGCGCCGGGCTAGGAAGCAAAATAGCAGCAACCCTTTGGGGCTGCTGGGAATGGCCTTGGTGGGGATGTGCGCTCTGCTCTAATGGAGAGGCGCCGCGTCCTTGATGCAGCTGCACCAGCAGCAGCAGCTGCACTAGCAGCAGCAGCAGCAGCAGCAGCAACAGCAGCGGTGCGCTGCCACCACGTTTCATGCTTGGGGACGGCCCCGAATGGCCTGATTTTAATGCGAAACTTGTCAGTGGACTTCGGGATTGGATCTTTCCGAGGCTGCAGGCACACGGTCCTGTCAGCGGGAGGAAGATAGTAGTACTATTGTTCGGGTGTTTGTGTGATGTGCAGGTTGAGTGAGAGCCGTAAAACCTCCCCCCTCAGGCCAGGTTGGATGCCTCTTTCCCATCGCGGCGGAAAGAGATACTGAGAATTTGCGCCTGCTCTGCTACGGTGATTTCATGGAGTGTTATATACGGTTTCGTCTTTGCTCTTCATGGTGAACATCATGTGCTCAACGGTCATACGTTTCAGCTCGGGTTTTATAAGCTTTTTTTTTTCTTTCCCCACTAAGTTCCAAAATGTGTTTAATAATAATATATTTAGCAGCATCCCATTCATTCTGAGAAGGCTACAATGTAATGGTGTGGAGATCCGCTGTCTCCTCTTGAATTAGTATTTGGAGCAGTTTAGTATGGTGAACTTTTTTTTTTTTCTTGTAACGGTTTATGAGGGCCAGCAGCCAGACGTAAATTCATTCGTGCCAATTTTCATCATCGGGGAGGAGCTGATGTTGACTTTGTGTTTTCCCTTTTAACACTTTCAGGGTGGAGAAGGAAAGAGACGTGGTAGCTGCCGTGTTGCTTGTGTTATCAGAGTCTCATAGACTGGACATTTTCTTCTATTTTAGATTTGGGACTCTAAGGTGTTTTGGGGGGCCAGTCGTGGGAAATGCCAATGGAAGGAAAAAGATAATGTGTCCCAGACTCTGTGCTTCCTTGTCTTCTTCTGACCAGCTAGAGATGATGATGAGAGCATCACTCTTTCCTGAGAGGGTCCCACAGGCAGAAAATACAGGGCTGGATTCAACAGGGACCAGTCTTTAGATTTAAACTGGTAGATGTAGTGTGCAGTGTGGATAGACAGTTTAACCCTGTAAAGTAGCCATGAGGAAACATACATGAGTTTTGTCAACCTTCAGATAGGGTTCTTTTCCTCAGTTTACCAGCTCTAGTTTATGTTCTGCATCTGTTGTCTTTACAGCATTGCCTCCCATTCATGTTCTGACTCAAAGCAAGCACTTCTGCTAGGTCTGCAATACATTAATGTGATGGGTTGTGCCATCCATACTTGAAAAGTGAGAAACATCTCAACTCATCAACATTGAGCCCTTGCTGCAGGATCCTCTTCTCCCTGCCTACCAGGAAGTCGATTCACATTTATCTCAAAGTCTCAGATAGTGCCTGGGAACACATATCTGCCCTCCCTTGTTGAGAGTATCAGGTTTTTTTTTTTCTTCCCCCGGTGACAGAAGTCACTGTTATCATCATTCACTCTAGAAGAGTGAATGTTAACTTCTGGTTGCCTAGAGAAGTATGAGATATAATTAGCTTAACTCCTATGAACACCTTGTGTCTGTATAGAACTTAAAGGATTTTATGAGTTTCTTGGTAAATAGGTGTGCTCAGAGGGGTGTGTATATATATTGGCATTTTCTATATAAGTTGTGTTGAGACCTGACCTTTTAAAAATTAAAAAAAAAAAAGCCTTGTGTCACTTTGTTCAGCCTTGCACTCTGGAACCTGCTCACGATCCTCATCTCCAACCCATCGCTTGCCTTATCTTTGACTTTATTAGAAAGTGTGCTTTGTCTTTGTTGAATTTTTAGAGTTGTGCTTTATAAAAAGTCATTTGAAATTTCAATGTTTTGTAACCACAAGGAGTATTTACCTGAAAGAAATGAATCAACTTGTTTTTAGTATTGCTATTTTGGGTCTGTACCATTACTGGGGTGTGAAATATATGCTGTTTGCATTTGAATGGGTTATTATTTGTTTGATAAAGTGTTATGCATTGATATTTTTGGTTTGCAGATTTTTTTGTTTTAACTTTCCTGCTTTGTTGTGTCTTCTGTTTTTCTAGCCTGTCACTGCCCAGTGCTTCCTTCACTGAAAGCAGCTAGACTTTGCTTACTGTTGTAGAACCTTTTCAGAAAAACAAGAGGTTTTTGCAGGAGGTGTAGTGTGCAACCCTCTCATGTTGATTCAGACAGCTTTGGGCCTACATGTGTGGAGACACTCGTGTGGGGATAGGGATCCGGTTCTGTTCAGATGCTTGGATTTGAACATGAGCTGGGGAAGAAGTCATGTCAGAGACATGCACCTGTAGTATGCAGGGTGGCCTTTCTCACATTTAGATTATTTTCTAGATTTATTTTTCTTCCTTAAAAACAACAGCCAGGCGGTGGTGGCGCACGCCTTTAATCCCAGCATCGGGGGCAGAGGCAGGTGTATCTCTGTGAGTTCGAGGCCAGCTGGTCTCCAAGCGAGTTCCAGGAAAGGCGAAAAGCTACACAGAGAACCCTGTCTCGCAAACCCCCCCCCCAAAAAAAACAAAAACAACACAACAAACAACAACACAACCAAAAAGCCCCTCTATTCTTATTCTTGTGGAAATCATACTTCTTTTTTTCTTTTTGGCTTTAAAGACCAAGATATTTTCATTAATATGTGATTAAACATTATTTGACTTAAGGAAAAAAGTTTATACACGACTGCAAGCAAATTAGAGGAGGAAACAGAAAACATGTGTAAAAACAGACTTATGTTTTATTAAAGAAAAAAATCATTCATTGACAGCCTTTTGGCTAAAATCAAGTGTAAAAAACAAATCCAATTTAGTTACTGACTGATATGTTAGTAGGTTTCGTAGTTTCTTTGTTAACCGGTCATTGTTTCCTAGACTAAGCCTGTACTTCATTGGTCTTAGAAGAGCTGTAGAAGAAGTACCTTCCTACTCTTTCATTTTAGCTTGTTTTGATATAGGGTCTCATGTAGTCCAGGCTGGACTTGAATTCCCTGTGTAACCAAGGAGGACTTGGAATTTCTGATCTTCCTGTTTCTACCTCCCAAGTGCTGAGATTACATGCATATACCACCATGTTCAGGTTATGTGGTTTTGGAAGATGAACCTGGGCTTCAAGCTTGTTAGGCAAGTGCCCTCCTACTGACCTACATCCCCAGCCCATATTTTGGCTTTGTTTTTTTTTTTTTTTTTTTTTTTAAGATTTATTTATTATTTATTATGATACAGCATTCTGCTAACATGCATGCTTGCAGCCAGAAGAGGGTACCAGATCTTATTATGGATGGTTGTGACACCATGTGGGTTGCTGGAATTGAACTCAGACCTCTGGAAGAAACAGTCAGTAGTTCTTAACTGCTGAGAGCACTCTCTCTAGCCCACTTGTTTTTTCTTTTGTTTTTTTTTTTTTTTTATGATGAGATGGTTTTTCTGTGGTTGCCTGGCTAGTTTTTGTTTTTGCATGGTTTTTAAGCATTCTCCTGACTCAGTGTCTCAGTAGCTAGGGTTGTTAGGTGGTGCACTAACTATGCTGGTTAGGGTTGATTCTTTTTTTAACAAAATTCAGAAAACTGCTTAAGATTGTAGATTGTAAAGGGGTACTGCTTTGTAGAAAGGGAGTTTTTTTTTTTTTTTTTTAAGGATTTATTTATTTATTATACATACAGTGTTTGTTGCATGTG
The DNA here is from genome assembly GCF_004664715.2 of Peromyscus leucopus. Taxonomy (NCBI): domain Eukaryota; kingdom Metazoa; phylum Chordata; class Mammalia; order Rodentia; family Cricetidae; genus Peromyscus; species Peromyscus leucopus. Next base: position 15,415 of record NW_023505585.1, on the reverse strand, counting down.
TCCTTGCAGGCCAGAAGAGGGCACAGATCTTCAAACTTAACAAGGTGGTTTGTGAGCACGTGTGGTTGGCTTGGGAATTGAAATGAGGAAGCTCTGGAAGCGCTGTCAGTGCTCTTAACCACTGAGCCATCTCTCCAGCCCAAGAAGGGGAAAAGTCTTTAAAAATATATATATGCTGTCCTTAAACTTTGTTGCTTTAAATTGTTGCATGTCACATCCCTAATAACTTTGTAAACTTCTCTAGTGGGAGTTGCTTAGTTTATGCTCTACTTTTTAAAATATCACACCAGATTACTACAGCTATTACTTATGCTCCAATATAGAGTCCTGTTTTAGCACTTTTTCAGTACATGACAGTGCTCCAGGAAAATGGTGAAAAGTCTGCTCTTGAATGTCAGGTCTTTCTGTACTGGCCAAGCAATCCATACTGTTTTGTTTCTAATCTACTCAAGTAGGGCCCATGCAACTTGTCCATTGCTGTCACCAAAGAGCTAACTCTTTCTAAAGGTTTGGGAGTGCATTGTCCATTGGAATAACATGACAGATATCTCATTCTAGGGCCAGATTCTAGTCCCCCAGCCTTGCTAAGGTGTTGTGTTGCTACAGAATGAGGAAGATACATTTCTGCACAGTTCTGTGTTATGACCACTCTTGGGAGTCTGGAATGGAGACTTCTGGCATCTCTAATACCATCCAAACTTTGTGTACCTTCTTTCATTCGAAAGAAACAAAACAGTTTCTGCGGAAAACAAGTGGTAGAAGCATGTTTTTCTTCCGGGTCCATTCTTGTCTCTGTCTGCCTGCTTGTCCACACAACATACATGAACATGTGACATAAAAGCAGAAGGAGGACTGTTTGCAGGGAGAGAAGTGATATCAATGAGGGGGATAGAAGGGACATAGTGAGCATGGGTGGTGAATGAAAGCAGGGTATAATGGATATTATGTGTGAAAAATCTAATATAAAACTTAACTGTTTTGTAATACTTGAATGAATAAGAAACAAAGAATTGATAGCATTGCTATTAGTGTAGGATTTTAAATGGGTGGATTTGAGTTTTAAGAATTCTTCACAGTTGATTTGGATGTTCTTTCCTTAAAGAATAATTCTAGATGTCAGATTTAGCTAGGGAGCTTAACACACACACACACTCACTCACACACACACACTGGTAAGATTGTTTCAGGTACTAGTAAAGTATTTGCAGTGCCATAGTCACACTCTTTAGATCTGACTTTGTGAAGTAAAGCTAACATGTGTGTCTCTTTTGCTTCAAGTGGACCACTAGTTTTATATTCCTTTTGGTTTGGAGGCTAGATGCTGTTGGATGTTATGAGTCACAAATTGCCTTCTTCTTCCCAGCCTTTCCAAATGGTTGTCTCTTTATTTAGAACTGTTTTTTTTTTTTTTTAAGCAGTGATTTGGGATGAGTTGTAGCATTTGTCTGAATTGCAAGAATGTATTGAATAATCTTAGTTTTTGATGTCACATATATCAACTGACTCACCTGTTCAAATCCTAGTTATATTATAAGATCATTTCTAGTTCTTATGGGGAAAAGAAAACACCTTAAAAAGCAAACTCCTGGTTGCATGGTTGCAGTTCCTAACTTACTTTAACTTACTTTTGCCCATTGATATTTATTCTGGGAAGAGGACTTCTTCTTTCTTTTCTAATGTTGTCATTAGACTGATATTTTAGTTTAGCTGAACCTTCCTTATTGGTGTTTGGTTGAGTGGTTAGCTTTTTTTTTTTTGTTTTTTGTTTTTGTTTGTTTTTGTTTTTTTTTTTGAGACATGTTTCTCTGTGTAGTTTTGTTGCTTGTCCTGGATCTTGCTCTCTGTAGGCCAGGCTGGCCTTGAACTCACAGAGATTCGCTTGGCTCTGCCTCCTGAGTGCTGGGATTAAAGCGAGCATCACCACTGCCCGGCTGAGTCTTAGCTTTTTGCTGCTTTCCTTTCCTGTAATATAAATGTAGGTATTTGGTTGATCATTTCACAAGATTTAATGCTAATCCCAATGGAAGGAGTTATATCTAGTTTTATGATTGTCAGTTTGGGAGGATGGTGACAACCTAGCCTCTTTCCTGAAAAAATGTCAAACCATAATGAACATGTAGTTGCTTTTGGGAGCCTTGTGATTCCTTTTATGTTGGCTAGTGTTAAAGAATCAGAGCTGAAAGTGATCAGTAGGTCCTGTTCTTTTTGGGGTCCTGAGCATATTATGGGATGGAATAGGAAGGGAATGTGACCCTTTGTCCTCTAGGACGGTCTCTTCAGCTCCTGCTAACCATTCATGTGTTGATGGGATTGATTCAGGTACAGTTGAAGAATCAGAGTTGCTTTAGTCATACCAGCCTCAGTTGAACCTGCTGTTAAGGAAGATATATGATTTGGGTTCATATGCTGACTTCCCATCTGGGTACTTATTTCTGTATAAAAGTAGTCATTCCACTTGTGTGCAGTTTGTAAAACAGAACTGTAGAGACATAGGAGACACATACCCCCCAGCCTTTCTTCAGTTGGTCTATTTAAATCATTCATTCCATGCAGCCTGTCTTCACTCCCAGATCATGGTGGGACTGTTCCTGGCTTCTCCTTGTCACTCCAAGGAAAAATGGGAACATTTATTTTGTGTACTTCTTTTACTCGGTTTCCTTTCTTGCCAAACTAAAATCTGCTTTTCTATAGAGATGAAAATAGAAGGCTTTTCTCAATCTTGCTAAGGAAGAATCAGGAAAAATAGTTTTGTTTTGTTTTTTTTTGAAATGAAAATGGAAAAGTAAACAGGGTTACTAAATCTTATTGGGAGACTCAGTATTGAAATTACAGATATACTGACAAAATGTAGCTTATTAAATCTTGCATAAAAATGTCAAGGAGCTGTGCTTGATGCTGCACACCTATAGTCCCAGCTACTCAGGAAGCTGAGTTTGAGAACAGCTTGGTAACATCTCAGAGTAGTAACAATAACAATTGTGATAATAATTATAACCATAATAATGTCAAGATGTCAAGTATATCTAAGAGTGGTTGTAAAGCTGATATTCTCAGAGAAGAGGAACAAGGAGAATCTTTTTGTTGGCCAAATGCTACAGAAGACTAGGTTCACTTAAGAGTCATTTGTATGAAAAACAGGCTTGTGGAGATTTAAACTTTGGCAATCCATTTAATTTTTGGTAATCTTGGATTTCTTTGGACTGTTTTTGAATTTGTATGTGGAGGAGTTTGTGCTAGGACCCTCAGAGTTTTCAGGGCTGAACCTCTGTATCTGCCTGTTGGGAAACCCTTTTCCTTGGCTCTGTTGAGTGCCTGGCTCTGCCAGTTAGTCTCTCTGTCTCAGTTTCCTTTGCTGACTGATGGAATTAGGGAAACCCTACCTTTTAGAACTGAAATGAAAAGCTGGGCATGGTAGTGCACACCCCTCATTCCAGTACTCAGAGGATGAAAAGTTCATAGTCAACCTGGGCTACATAAATAGCTCCTTCCCCCAATTAAGGAAAAAAAAATGAGAATGGGATCAGATGAGGCAGGGTCCACTCTTACCAGATAATCCACTTATATTTCTTTCTTCCACAATGTCATTAGCTTGAGCAGAGTCCTCAAACCTTTTATTCCTGAAAAAGAAAAAAATTTTTTCTTGAGGTAGTCTCATGAGGTTGTCATTGAACTTGCTATGTAGCTGAGGATGACCATGAACTTCTGATCCTCCTGTCTTCACTTCCCAGAGTGCTGGGATTACTGGAATGTGCTTCAATACCATTCTTTTTTTTTTTTTTTAAGGTTTATTTATTTATTATGTATACAGAGAGGGTGCCAGATTTCATTACAGATGGTTTATGAGCCACCATGTGGGTGCTGGGAATTGAACTCAGGACCTCTGGAAGAGCAGTCGGTGCTCTTACCTCTGAGCCATCTCTCCAGCCCCTCAATACCATTCTTGATTCATGAAGTTCTGGAGATTGAATTTAGGGCTTTGGGCTTGCTAGGCAAGCACTGTACCAAACTAAGCCACATCCCCAGCCACTTAGCTAACAAAACAAAGAAAAGAGGATTTATTTATCTGTGTGTGCGCCTACTTGAATATCTAGGTATTTGAAGTACATTCATATGCAGATGGAGGCCAGAGGATATTGGATCCCTTGGAACTGAAATTACAGGCAGTTGTGACCTGCCTGATGTGGGTAACTGGAAATAGTACCACAGTTTCTGCAAGAGCAGTAAACACTCTTAACCACTGAGCCAACTCTAGTCCAACTTGTTTTTTTAAAATAGCACTTTATCTAGATGGTTTGAAGTAACCATGATATTGAAATGGTATTTTAAACACACACACACACACACACACACACACACACACACACACACACACACTCTTTAATTTTTAACAGGGTTTTCTGTAGCCAAGGCTGGATTGGAACTGCTGACCTTGCCTGGTTTTTAGGAAATCTTTCTTGATAGATCTTTCTTGGGTGCTTACTTTTATACTGGAACAGCTATCATTTTGCCTCAGTAAGGCTTATATTATTATACTATTTTAGAAAGACAATATGTCTTTTTTTTAGTGGCCTCTTTTAGTTAGTACTCATTTAAGGAAACTTTGGGGTGAAAATTTGGGACGGATGTCCTAGTAGAGTCTGAGAAGGCAGTCTGTCTTAGTTTCTAATGTACATCTGGGGCCAGCCTTTGCCTCTGCACCAGAGGCAATCCTAAAGCCTTTTGAATGTCTCTAACACCTTCCCTTCCTCCCCTGATCATGGAAAGTAGAATTCTTTTTCACCTGCCAGGTGGTGGTGGTGCATGTCTTTAATCCCAGCAGGCAAAGGTAGGCAGATTTCTGTGAGTTTGAGGCCAGCCTACTCTACAAAGCAAGTTCCAGGACAGCCAGGGCTACATAGGGAAACACTGTCACAAAACAAAACAATTCTATTTTGCCTTTGGAACTTCATCCTCCCAGACTGGTGGTGTTCACCTATCAGCCTGGAGGAGATAGAGGAAGAGTTGGCATCCCTCTAGTCAGCTCTGTGCTGGCACTGTAGATGCACGAGTAGTCTGGTCAGCTAGAGACCACATGGGCAGGTGCCTGTGGAGCCTTCAATCAGTTGGTTGAAGCCAGGCAGCTCAGAAGATTGCAGCCTGGAGCCTTATTCTCTTCTAGCTGTTGCTCTGCCATGATACAGGCAGGATCTTATGATAGTGTGGCTCTGAGCCTCAGTCTTCATGTGCTGGACACCTGTGCTTGGTCATGGAGATCTGTTTTGCAGCCTTTGAGTTTTGAGCACTTTTTAGGTTTTTGTGCATACTTATTTTTCTTAACTCTCTCACAATAAGCTTTTCTTTTAAAATAAAAACCCAGAGATAGACTTTTGAAGTCTACCCTCCCCCACTGTGAATTTAATGGTGTTGCAGAAATCATGGTTTCAATTATGTATAACTACCTATTTAAAAAGAAACAAAGTAATGAGGTGGAATGCCATTTCAGGGTACTTTATTCTGGATTCTTAAGTGAATGTTTTCAGGCTCTTGAAAACACGTTCTGGTCTTATTTTCCCTAGAGGATATAATGGTTGCTTCAAAGCTGTTGAGATTTAGTAATACATTTAAGGACTTATGCAAGCAAAGGGGAAATTTCATTGAAGCAAGCCTTTGAAATACATATAGTGTTATCAGCCCTGCAGGGTTGAAACTTTGTTACTTGTTACTTTTTATTCCAATGATTATGATTTCAGTGCTGTGTCATATAGGGAAATTCTAGAAACACAAGACTTAGTTTTTTGCCCAATCAGAAATAGTCCTTTGGGTTATTTTGCTGTTGCTATCAGAATCTAGATTATAATTTTCCCCACATAGTTACCTGCAATTAATGAGGAAAGGAAGTAGAATCTGCTTTTCTTTGGTTGATTGTAAACAATAATATTTTATTTTGATTTCATATAATCAAAGGGCTTGTTAGTATTTTTAGATTTTTTAAACCTATTATTAGGAAGAGAAAGAGCCTAGTAAATTTCTGTACTTTTCCAGTAATAGTTTGAATGTCTTCAACTTCTCTTTTTGTGTGTCATTTTCTATTTCTCTCCCAGTAAACCTCTTTAATTCTGGCCCTGGATTCCCCCCACCCCTACCCCCGTACATGTGCCTGCATGTGTGCGTGCCTGCATGCCTGTGTAGGACAGAGGGTCAGCTGCCTTGCTGCATTATATTTATTGAGGAAAGTCTCTTGCTGAACCCTGGAGCTTGCTGATTCAGCTTGTTTTCCTAGCCAGTATGTATCAGGGATATACCCTGTCTCTGCCTCTGGAACACTAGAATTTCAAGGCAGCTCCCATGCCCTCTCAGGTTATATGTTTATATGTGGGTGCTGGGGATCTGAACTCTGGCCTTCATGCTTGCTTGGCAAGGGTTTTTTCCACCAAACCATCTTTCCAGCTCTAAGTTGAACATTTTTAGTTCTTTTGAAATGCTTTTCAAGGATATGGGACAGGATCTAGTTCAGTAGGACAATGCTTGAGGCCCTGGGTTCCATCTTCAGCACTGATGAAAACAAAACAAAATACAACACAAACCTTTTAATTGGGATGTGGCTATCCTCTTTGTATAGAGAATGAGATAGAACTTCAAATGGTTGGAATTTATCACACATGATCTGTGATTTTCTGAAAACTTTTCAACAAAAGTGTACACTATGAAAGTTCAAAGCAGCTTACCTACAATTAACACCAAAGTTGGGTATATAGCTTTTGCCTGTGAGGTGCCTAGGAAGCTCAATGGTCATCCTGTGGTATTTTGTGGATGGCCAAGCCCTTGCAGTGTATCCCAGTCAAGTAGCAAGTCCATGAGGAGAACTTGAGTTCTCCTACTTGGCTGTGATGGGTAGACGCATATGCTTTGTCTTTTTTTTTTTTTTTTTTTTTTTTTTTTTGGTTTCAGCTTCTAGAACCTTATTTAAAAATCTAATTCATGGCTAGGGATGTAGTTCAGTTGGTAGAGTGAAGCTATGAGTTAAATTCCTAGTACCACATAAACCGGATATAGTGGTATGTGCCTGTAATTCCAGTACTTGGTAAGTAGAGGCAGGAGGATAAGAAGCTCAAGATCAGCCTGAGATACATAAGACTCTGTCTCAATATGTAAAGCTGTATACAACATTTGTGATCTTAGGGGTGGATGAAGAGTGTTTGATGTGTAATTCTTTAAATATTTCTCTATGCTTGAAAATTTTACATGTTTTTCATAGAAGATGGATATAGAAAAATGCAATCCTTTGGGATTAACTCTTCTCTATAGTATAGTTTAAGAATCAGAAGGCTGGATATGATAGAACATCATCAGGAATCTTGATTTTTTTGCTGTTGTTAAGAAAATGCTGCTTATTTTTGGCTACGTTGTTGGGAAAAAAATATTCTAAGTGAGTTTCCAGGAATCACCTCTTCAGCATCCCTACAGGAAAAGAATGACCTCTACTGAAGTGTTCCTTTATTCTAGCCAGAATGATAATGATCATTTTAAAGCAGCCACCAATCATGATACAATCGATGTTTAGCTGTTTCATGTTGAGTGCTTTGATTTCATGTTAAGTGCCTATTCAGTTTAATAGTGATCCTCAGTTCTTGCAGGAATTGGACCATAGTTAATAGACATAGGGCACAGCTCATTTTTGTTCTTCCTACACTGAACTACAGTACAAGTAGGAGTAGATGGTGTATAACTGGGGTTTTGGTAGATTGCTTTTGTTTTAGTAATCCTGGGCAAGAGAGATCTTGCATCAGTCATTTTTTTCTCTTTTTCTGGTGCTGGGCATGGAACCAAGGGCCTTGTGAGTACTAGCAATAGAATATATGTACATGCAGCTGGGACTACAGGTAGGTGCTTCTTGCTATTTTGCCTTGTAGCTAATCTAAATTATTATTTCTAGTATGAGTTCTTGTCACCACTTACTGGTTACTATATATGCTGAACACCAAATTAGCTGTCTTGAAATACTGCTTTTCTTTTTTTTACACTTATAATCCACATGTCATGTCTGTTTATGAACAGGAAAATGTGTTCTGAGAGCTGAAGTGATGTTAGTTTAAAGTCATGTGACTGAGCTTCAGATTAGACTGGGGAGTTTGGCCTCAGCCTTTGCTTAAGCATTCCTGTTACCTCATGTTTGGATTCAGCTTTACCTTTTTCCTGTTTGAAGCAGGTCAAGTACATATAAAGGAGGAAACAGAATTACCTTTTATTTTGTTGCTACCCTGGGAATGAAACCAGAACTATGAGCATGCTGGGCCAGCACTTTACCACTGAGCTACATCCAGCCCAAGGCAACAACATGTTTTAAAAGATAAATTTCGGGGCTGGAAAGATGGCTCATCAGTTAAGAGACTGACTGCTCTTCTAGAGGACTCGGGTTCAATTCCCAGCACCCACTTTGCACCTCACAACTGTCTGTAACTCCAGTTCCAGGGACCTGACACCCATGGCAAAATACCAATGCACATAAAATAAAAATAAAAGATAAATTTCATAGTATATGTTGGTAGTTTTTAGTTTTTACATATTTACTTTCATATACCCTAAATGGTTTTGCTTTTTTCTACTGGTAGAATAGTTTAACTCAGTTACCAGCCATCTCTTGTACAAAATTCTATGAAGGATATTTTAGGAAAATGCAGTCTCAAAAAAAATACTGTACTTCCAGAGCTATAATTTGTTGAATAAAACTATCAAGATTATTGCTTTTTGTTATCCTGTTTTTATTTTAGTTCTTGAGAGTAAGCTATTTAGAGATTATGTATAGTATTGTGAAAATGACCAAATCATTAGAGAATCTTGTTATATATTGTATTACATGTAACATATATCTTTGTTTTCAAAATGAAAATTATTTAAAACTCTTTTTTTATTAGTTAATTTTGCTTTATGATGTGTATGCATGAGTGAATGCCATGATTGTGTGTAGAGGTTAGAGACAATTTTTGGAGTTAATTCATTTTATTCACCTTTAAAAATTACATTTCGTTTATTAATTTTGTTATGTGTGTATGTACATGTGCTATAGCATGCATGTGGAGGTCAGAAAACAACTTGCAGGAGTCACTCTCTCTTTTTCCATCATGTTGGTCCTATGGATTAAATTTAAGCCATCAGGCTTAGTGGCAAGTGCCTTTACCTGCTGAGCTAACTTGCTGTACTTCCTTCAACATTGTTGAGGCAGGGTGTCTCTTGTTTCTGCTTAGCATTTCCAGGTTTAGTTAGTCCATGAGCTGCTGGATGATTTTCTTGTTTTTGCTTCTATTTCACTGTAAGAGTGCTAGGATTATAGATGTATGCCACCCCATGTGACTTTTTACTTGGGCCCTAGGGATTGAACTCAGCCACTGAGCATCTCCCAGGTACATAAATGAAAGTCTTAACCTGAAAAAATGTTAGCAGAAAGGATAATGTCTAAAGTGGCTAAGATTTTATGTGGTTATAGTCATCTTGGGATATTGTCTTGAGAAGTTTTCTACAACAGCCATCTTTATTCTGATTTCATTTATACCCTGCATATTCCCTGAATACTTTATTTGTATTAGAATTTTGTATGTATAACTGAGATAGTAATTATATACGTGTGTGTCTATATTCATAAGCATTTTTCCTATAATACAGGCGGAGGTAGATGTTAAGTAAAGACATTTCCCCCCTTTTTCATCCAGAACATGTCTATTTCAACATTAATAAAGACGAGTATGCTACTACCAAGGAATCCCTTAAGATTGTCCCAGCTATATTGAATAAATAAATTCCAAAACATGATAGTTATTTTTATACTGTGTATACATCAGAATTTTCTTATAGGAAGTAGTGTAAATGTATGCTTCCTACATACTGGAAATAACATGACAAATTTAAACATGAAATATAATTGTCTTTATGTAATTTTGCATATTTAAGAATCCACCTGTTCCCTAAGCTGTGAAACCATTCAGTTTTGTTTTACATGGTGCCGTGGTTGTCAGAATTCAACAAAACAAGATATTGTTAAGTGTTTTAAATCTGAAGCTTTCCTTATCTGCATAATAACTCAGTCTTAAGATACAATGGCTTTTAGTTGATTATATTAAGTTGACTACAGATGACTGAATCATTATAGTACATTGTGAATTAATTTTATTTTCCTCTTCATACTGTAGAGGGCTTCTAGAATATCTACTGCAGGATCAGATGAAAGTGTTGATGTTGTGACTGCTAACACCTGGTTCCTATGGAAGATAACTGGAGTTATGTATTTAACTTATTGTTACGAATGTGTGCATCTTTGTATATGTACATGCATATATATGTACTTATGTGTATGTTGAGGCCAGAAGTTGATATCAGGTGTTTCCTTGATTGCTCTCCACCTTAAGTTTTTGAGACAGGGTCTCTCACTAACCTGGAGCTCACTGATTGGGCTAGGCTGGTTGGCCAGCAAGCTCCAGGGATCCTCTGTCTCTATCTCCTCAGCACTGGGATTACAGACATGCACTGCCATGCTGGCTTTTTACATGAGTGCTGTGGATCTTGGTTGGCCAGCAAGCTCCAGGATCCTCTGTCTCCTCAGCACTGGGATTACAGAAATGCACTGCCATGCCTGACTTTTTACATGAGTGCTGTGGATCTGATTCAGGTCCTCTGGTAAACAGTTAACAGTCTGAGCCATCTTTTTCAGCCTCTTAATTTCAGTTGTGACTTTACTAATTCTGGCTTCATTCTTGGGTCATCTCTTTCTTTCATGTATTTACACTTCTTCTATTCATTTTCTCTTTTGTTATCTTTTTGACACAAGTTCTCAGTTTGTAGTGAAATGTTGCTGTAAACCTTTGGTAATATGTGTAGCAGACCTTTTCTTTTAAAAAGCAAGTTACTGTTAAATAAACTAACTACCATCTAGTTTTGGAATATTTCTGGAAAACTTAATCCCTTTTCATGGAGTTTGGCTGATAATTCTCTGACCAATCAGTTTCTTTCCCAAGTCTTTATGCTGAATCTCATTAAGCCTGTCTCTGGTTGTCTGTAGAATAGTGAAAACACAGTTCTATAGGGAAGAAGCCATGTGTTGCCTTATAGGTACTGTCCCCTGGCATCTGAGTGCTGGTTAGTTAGTTCCTACAAGTGATTGCAGATCTTGGTCTTTGGGGGTACTGCACTCCAAAATAAGTGTGGAATGTCAAGGTGATTCTAATTATTATTTTACTGTGGAGCCCATTTAAAGACAGTTGATTTTGAAGAGCAGCTAAACATTAAGATATGGTATCAATTTGCATGTTGGATGAATTTTTTGAAAAAAAAAAAAAAAGGCAAGTGGCTTTTGTCATATTGTGAAATCTCAGCTTATACTGAGTTTTACTCTTCTGTGTTTTAGACTTAAATTTCAGCAGTTCCCTACAGGAGATATTTGCTTAAAGGGTAATTGTGTTGGTGATAAAATGCTCTCCGGGAATTTATATCAGTGGATTTGCTGTATTATTTATTAAATATTAAATGGCAGTCTTTTAATAGCTGAACATGCTCTTGCATGTTGATGTGTACTTGGATGGAAGTATGTAATGCGTTTGCATGCATGCACATGTATTTTCTTCTAATTTGTGATCAAATCCATTTCAGAGACTGCCTCTGTCATTTGAGAGCTCTTGAAATATTTCTTTTCTTTAAGCATATTTCTTTTCTTTAAGCATCCATTTCTTAGCAGTTTTTAAAGTGCAATTGAATATTAGCCACTATGACAGTGGTGGGTGACAGCTGGTTTACAATCTAGAAGGAGGCTAAGAAGTAGTACGTGGGAGGTTCAGTACTGATAGAAAAACAGTTGAGTAGGACCTACTGTAAGTGAGTGTGCCGAATGGATTGCCTTGGCAAGGAGTGCTATTGAGTTTAGAATGAGCAGAGATGTCTGGAGGGCCAAGTGGCGAGGTGCTAGGGAGTTAAGGGCTGTTAGGGGGTAGGGTGCTAGAGACCAAGCACTAGGGGGCTGAGAGCCAGGTGCTGGGAGCTAGGAGGTGTACTAAGGGGGTCAAGTGCTGAGCACCTGGGTAGGGCAACTGATAGAGGAGGCACTGGAGAGTTAGCAGTATTGGAGGAGCATATGCTAAGTGCTTGGGGGTGGGTTCAGGTTTTAAGGAGATAGCAGGAATGGGGTAAAGCTACTGGAGAATTTGGGGATCTGTAGAGGGGCTAAAGCTGACTCAGTCTGATGCTGACCAGATATATTGGTGTCTGCAGTCTGTGTCTTGTAAGGCGGCCAATATTTTTTCAGCATCCTCCTAGTTCTCACTCAGGCAGGTAGTGGAGGAGGTTCAAGGTTTAAGGTTGCAAGGTACTACCAAGCCTACTAAAAGATGCCATTGGGTCTGCATGTGTCTCTTCCTTCTTCTCAAAAGACATGTGCATGATTTGAGTCATTATTTTGTTTTTATATGCATGCTTATCTTACCTCTTTTCTCCTCAGCCCTACCCTGCTTCAGCACCTAACCTCCCCAGTACAGTGTGCACCAGGACAGGGTTGCTGTGTGAAAGTTGTGTAACTTTCAACATTGATTTTAGGCAGAAAATTTAGCTCTTTGAATAATGGAGTTGAACATTGAGAGATTCAGTAGCAACACCTACTAGCACTCAGTCTCTATACCCGGTCCAGCTGGCTACCCAATGCAGACCCTTCTTCCTTATAAGTGATATGAACCCTGCATGGAGTAAATCATTAATGGAAACTAAGGTGACCTCATGCTTCATTGTGATTGTTTTGCATTTGTGTTTTGTTTCATATGTTGTGAGTTATGTTGTGAGTTGTGTTGTATATTCTATGTTCATGCATTGTTTATATGAGTTTGTATTATGCTGTGACTGTGTTCTGTGGAATATATTATGTGAGTTATATTTTTATATCATGTGTTGTATAGTATGTAGATTGGTGTGCTTTGTGTTGTATGAGTTGTGTGTTTCATGTGAGTTGTGGGTGTTAGGTCTTGCATAAGTTTGTGTTGTGTGTTGTCTGGATATGCTGTGCATTTGTGAGAAAGAAAAGAGGGCCCAATATATAAACTAAAACTAAAACTCTTCCAGGAGTCATGCCTTCTAGATCTTTCTGAGCCAGTGAGTCCTGACCAGTCAGAAAGCAGCAAGGTTCTTCGTCAACATTCCACCTCAGGAGGTTTTATATAGCTACAGATTGCTCAGGTTCTAACTTCCTTTGTTTGTTTGCTTTGAGACAAGGTCACTTGTCATCCAAGCTAGCATCAAACTTGCTCTGTAGCTGAGAATGACATTTGAACTTCTGATCTTACTGCTTCTGCCTCCAGAGTACTGAAATAACAGTCCGACACTGACATATCTGGCTCTTCAGCCTTAAATTCTGAGTTCAGCATGGGTTCTGTCTTTGTGTTATCTTCAGACACACAATGGAGCTTTGGGTGTGCTTCTCCTTATGGGTGTGTATGTGTGTGTTTTCAGAGTTATTTAACAAAATTTTAAATATGTATGTGTGTGTGTCTGGATGGGCATATTCATGTGAGTGCAGGTGCTTGCAGAGGCTAGAGAGGGTGTTGGGTCTCCTGGATTTGAATTTATAGGTTATGAACCAATCTGACATGGGTACTAGGAACTGAACTTGGTCCTCTGAAAAAGCTTTATGCAATGTTAACTGGAGAGCCATCTTTTCAGCCTGTTTTGTTTTGTTTGTTTTGCTTATTTGAGACAAGTTATGTAGTACAGGCTTGTTTCACCTCTATGTAGCTGAGGCTGGTCTTGAACTACTGATTCTCCTGCCTCTTTCTCCCACTCTCTTAGGGTACAGTTGTGTACCACTATGCATGACATTCCTCAGCTGTTTTTAAGGACCTTTCTCTTTTTTTTTCTCTGTTGTCTCATACAAGATCTTACTTTGGATTTAGCAGGAAGTACAGTGGTCATCTCCCCTAATCCCAAAAGCAATGACTTTGGTAACTCCGAAGAGTTTTGCTCTTGATAGGCCCACAACCAATTAGTGAAAGGAAGGGGTTATGTTTAATATTAGAGAAAATCTTAGTTTTTGCTTAGAGCAAACTGAGGCAGTCAGGCAGGCACAGTCCTTTTTAAGGAATGGGCTCCAAGGGAGCCCTTTCTGGATACGGATACCTTAATACCTTACTTTCGATGTTCAATGCCTTCCTTATTTATACCACCCCCTCACCTCTCCTCTGACCCTTTAGCCTGTTGTACTGTAATGGATGGGGCACTATATAATTTCTACTGCTCTGAGGAATGCTTATGCTTAAGCCTTTAATTGTCTAGGCTGTGAAACTGCTATTTTTTTTTTTTTTTTTTTTTAAAGATCAAAGACAATCTTTTGTCAGGTTGCCTTCTGGTTAGAGTGCACTGTCTTGGATTTTAAGTTCTACTCTTTCCAGGTCAGAATGATAGTGTTTCTTTTTCTTTCTTTCTTTTTTTTTCTTTTCTTTCTTTCTTTCTTTTTTTCTTTTTTTTCTTTTTTTGGTTTTTCGAGACAGGGTTTCTCTGTTTCTCTGTAGCTTTGTGCCTTTCCTGGAACTCACTTTGTAGACCAGGCCGGCCTCGAACTCACAGAGATCCACCTGCCTCTGCCTCCCGAATGATGGGAGTCACCACTGCCCGGCGATAGTGTTTCTTTTGGAGGGTTTTGCTGTTAATTTACTTTATTACTAGGAGGTTGGGGGCTGTGCCATCAATCTTTCCTCAAGGCCGGGATCTGTTTCAGATGATTTGGCCTTGGCATGGGCTAGGAGGAGCTGTGGGTGTGTACTCCGTCACCTGCTACACACAACAACGCCTTGCTTTGTCAAACTTGTAACTTTCTTAATAATATGATAACAATTCACGGGAAGCTTCTTATGAAACTCTGGGTATATTTTACTCCTTGTCTGGTTTAAAAATAAGTGTTTGCAGATGCATAAAAGAGAATCTGTCATCTCTTAATAGTGGTTATCTGTTAAGAGATAATATTTGACATATTTCCGTATTTTATTTTTTAAAACAAGAAGTTTTACACTCCAGTAGTAACAGTTGTGATTTATAAGAGCTTCTGAAATAATCTTGGAAGTTTTGGCAATGTAAACTAAAACAGTGGTTGGTCATTGCAAGTTTGAGAATTAATTGGAGCCAAGTCTTTGGCTTGTCTTCTCATGAATGTCCTTTGCTCTGATATTCCTTTGAGGCCTTTTGCTGAGGCCTGTGACATGGGGGGCGGTATACTTTATTGGACAGACTGACATGCCTGCTGAGGGCTGCTTTGGACTAGTTTCTGGGGAGCTACCTACCTCTGTCCTTGTGGGTCTTGGCAGAAGCAAAGCTTCAGCCACACTAAACTGAGCTGCTTCCACCAGGCCCTGTCTTTGGATCCATGTTCAGATATTAGCTGAATCTTCTTGTGTGTGTGGCAGCTGTCCTTGCCACATTCCAG